>NC_143136.1:68165000-68352500 GCF_059928025.1 Delphinapterus leucas | reverse complement strand
CTTGCAAGCACCCATGACTCCATGTTGCTAATTCCTTTGGGAAGTGCCATTTATATTTTTTTGGTTTCTTTAAGTGTTGTGCAGGTCCTTGCGACTGCATTGTTTTTTATTAATTTATATCAGGAGTCACAGAATTAAAAAGAAGGCATTTAAAATCACTGAAGACTGAAGTTAAAAATAAAGTACCATTATTTCTCTTAAATTTAAGAGCTAAGGTTGTCAGTCAAAAGAATATAAAAATGTTGTTTTAGTTTAAGTAGCCAGATTGCCAGTGTAAAATATTTGAGAATGCTAACACATTTCTCAGAGATGGGCACATAAGAATAAAGCTGTATTCTATATACTATGCCCCAAATGGGACGTTGATGAAGACCTTACACAGTGCATAATTTCTTTTAAGTTCTTTTAAGCAGTCTTGTGTTATAAGTACAATTAAAAGTCCATCAGTATCCCAAGTACTCGTGCATTATCTACCCTGCCACACTTTGCTAATGCGTCTTATCATTTAGGTTGCTAATACTGTTCAGTGTAAAGACAGTCTTTCTGAGGTAGACTGTTCAAGTTCAAGGACGAGTCTTTTTCTTACGAAATGCATGACATTCAAAAAAAGACAACAAATAAATACTACATGTACAATATGTAGCAATGAGGTAGAAATGGTTATAAAGAACAATGTTTGAATATATTTCAGATGAAAAAAGAAAAACAAAGAAATGAATAATCTCTAGCAACTGTATATAATCCACAAGGAAACAGAGAAAGAGAGAGAGAGAGAGAGAGAGAGAGAAAGAGAGGGAGGGAGAGAAAGAGGGAGAAAGAGACAGGGAGGGAATGAGAATGAGTTTTAAGCCTGGAAATAAACTTTAGTTTTCTTTGTATCATAGGACAACAAAAAAGAATGAATGTGCTCCCAACCTTGGTGTACTACAGAACCATTTTATAAATATTTAACATTCTATAGGACTGATTCATATATTCTCACACAACTCTGTGGCAAGGCTGACCCATGCTGCCGACATTCTACATATCACTGAGACAGGGAGGTGAAATTTTCCTGCTTTCAGTCTAATTGTCTTTGACAATTGCAGTGCCTAGTGCTACACTGCTTGTGTTGTATTTAAAAACAGGAAAGAGGAAAGACTTGTTCATTAAAGATGCAGTATCCCTGGTTCACACAAATGCATCTGGCAGGTTCAAAATCGAATGTCAACCAGAGGTCTTAGTAGAGTGTGAGCTTCAGTTCATGTGTGGGTTAGTCACAAGTACAGCTGGTTTTGAATTCTGAAATACTAATAGCTCCATGTTTGCTAATGTGCTTCATATGAAAATCAGGTGATTCAACAACTGAAGGCTTTACTTTTCAAAACAAAAAACATATTAAAACACTTTGAATTATAAAGTGGTCATGTATATCTCGGCATATATGAAGAGAGGAAGTAACCAGTTGCTTCTGAGTAATGTAAAATAGACAGTTTTAAAGTTCACATAGTTGGTGGTGAAAACAGCACACATACCACATACATACACACACAAACATACACGCTAATTATATATATATGTATATATATTAGAACTTTAGTGGCCTCAATAGTTCAACAAACTGTGTCCCTTTCACTTTGCAAAATAATTTCAATGATCATACCCAATTCTTGCTAAAAAAAACATGAGAATGAGATTATAGAAGTAACTTTCTGCTTGGAGTTAGACACATTTTCAGAGAAAAAAATTCTAAATGCCTCTAGAACATATTTTCCAACCCACAAATATATTTAAATTTACAAAGACCTATTGTGGGAATTAATTTGGACTTTTTTTGGATGTATTCTTTTGAAAACTGCGTAGCCAAGTACTATTCAACCAGTGTAAATTGACCTTGGTATTTTACATAGCATAGCCTCTGGATAGCTTTTTTCACTTGCCCAGATGGTGTTTGGCCTATGTATTTTAGTGGAATGGTTTATTTTCTCCTTGATAGGTTTCAAATGCACAAGAAAACATTATACCCGTCTATCTGCATTTGAATAGAATACAAACTGACTAATAGATAAACACTCTGTGTGAAAGTAAATAGCCTTAAAGTATACTGCCTTCACATTCCATTGATCAGCTCAGTCAGCAAATTTTTCTGTATTGTCACTAATGTTCTAAATATTTTGGTGAGAAGCATGCCAGAAGTGTAGAGTATTTCCATTCGTGTCACACATAAGGTCATTATGAACTACCTCTTGAATTTTTATTGATCCTTCTACTGAAGTAGTTTCCTTCACTTCCTTTTTGTCCCTGTTGGAAATGTTATTGCAGTTGTGAAGAAGGGAATTAGGGGCTGTTAAGTGGACTGGCTCAAATCCCCTGGCGAGACAGCAAGAGACTTGGACTGGCTCATTACCTTACCTTCATTAGTAGCCTTCTCCAAATTCTTAGCAGTCAAAAAGAGTCCAAGACTATGAAGCCCCATTACTCAGCTGTACCATAACTGATTGTGCACGTTCACTTCTCAGGATGTGGTACCCCCACCCCTCCCCAAGCTCTAGAAAAGATGGTCAGAAAAGAGCTCATTATTAGGCTAGTCCATAGAAGAGCTCATAATGCTGCCATGCAGAATCAAACACTCACAGGACAGCACTACCTACTCAAAAGTCAGCATTATCTCCCCCAACAGATCTTCATTTCTTCAGCATGCCCAATTTCCTAAGAGATCAAATCCTAGAATTTGTGAGGCTAAATGAAATTCACACACAACTTCAGCTTCTGCCTAAGTACATGGATTTTTGGCCACTCATATCTCAAAGTAATTTTTAAGTCATTTAAAGCTAAAAGCCAATATGCATGACTTTATTTTCAGTTTTATAAATGAGTGTGAAACACAATAGTGCAGTCATATATTTGGCATTAACTCTTACTAGCCACGGAAATGTGGGTCAATACTGGATTTTCCAAAGTTGTCTAAGTAAGATTGGGTTTGTCAAAACTTGCCAGTTGCTTTCAAGTGAACACAGAATGTTGGCGGAGATGAAATGTGACGTCCAAAAGACTGAAAATAGGTCAGCACCGTGCAAAAGTAAACTTGTCAGTGAGATCAATATGAACCTACAGGTTAATGGGGATATTAGAATTTCCTTACAATAAGGGATATGTGCAGGGTAGAGCCAGAACACGACTGTAGTGTTTATTCACTTGTGAAAAGCAGAGGACGTACTTAAATATTATTTTTTGTATCCTTAATGAAAGGCACTGCTTTTTAATATGGAATAATTATGTGTAAGAACAGTTTTAATTGATAGAAAATCATAGTAAGTTAAATTCTGGTTCATTTGTTCAGTTTTTAGCAACAAGGAAAATAAGAAAAAAGGGGAGTAATGATCAAGCATCATAAAATTTCAGAAATATCAAGTCCTTCATTAGCTTTCTCTATGTTAAGTGTTTCAGAGAATTTGACATTGTGGATGAAATCAGTAAAAAAAAAAAATTTGAAGGAAAACAAAACAATAACAGAAAGACCTTTCTTAGGGCTTCTCATTGCATTTATTTAAAATTTTTAAAAATGTACATCACTTTTTGAATACATAAAATGCCAGTGCTTTGCAACAGTTTTGTTACTGCATCTCTCAACTAAAAAAAGGAAGGAAAAAAAAAAACCAGGAAAAATACATTCAAAAAGCCAGGCTGTTCTGCTTATGCACGGGCAGTGGCTTTGGAAGGCTACAGCCTACACCGTGTCTGTTCAGAGGCATTGCCAAACATCAGTCACCTAGCAATGAAAAGTTGCACATAAAGCATTAAAGGATACAAAGAACAACTTGGTGGGGAGCAGATGAGGAATGGGAAATTGAGAAAAATGCCACATATGCTGTTGGGGTGAGGGTGGACTTCGGTGGAAGTGAGCATGAAGGCTGATGTTTTTTGGAAACTAGATTTATGGGAAAAGACAGAAGAAAACAAAGTAACATGTTTGGCAAGCTATATTTGTGTGTGTGTGTGTGTGTGTGTGTGTGTGTGTCTACTTCCAATTTTCTATTTGACTTTCCAAGAGAAATGCAACAAAACTGAGGTAGAAATGAATGTGGGAGCACTACAGCCCAGAAGATTTCAAAATGAGAAGCAAAATTGCACTGACAAGAGAGGAGTCAAGAAGGAGAGGGGACGTAGATATATTCTTTGCAGATATATAAGTTGGTTGGTTGTTTTCTGTATTTATTTGTTTGCTTGTTTGTTTTGGTTGCTATCTTCTGCATTCTGTCAAACAGCACGGCAAGCCTATAAGCTAGATTAGTGAATACGATGACACCATTCCCAGCAGTTTCAGGGAGAACTTGCAAATCACCACCATTACCAGCTCTGCAGGAAAAGGCAGTCCTAGTTTTTAGGTACTGTGACTTTCAGGGTCCTAAACGGGTCTTGTGGCTGACTGTTCTAGACACTAACACAGACTGTATAAGTAGCTTTCCATTAACCAGTGTACCTTCTAAGAACATTTTCACTTCATTATCAAGGAGCAATGTACGAAGAACTCTTGCAGGTATTGATATAAAGAATTATTCTGCTCTGGTCAATTCCCCATAATTAGTGAAAGAACCTTTAAAAAAAAATCCTTCCATTTTTACTTTAAGTTGTAAATATTCAGTTGTATCACACTCAGTATTTTTCTGGATACATTCAAAGTAATTTTCCTTGCTATTTTCCAATTGTTGAGGTAAACATACATTTTAATATAAAGTAACATTGAAGCCTATCCCATTACTCTCAGCAGTACATAGTGCTTTCAACACATTCCTTTGAGGTACTGTACAAATCACAATCACTTTCCTGAGTTTTTGCAGACAAGAACATCAAAAGAAATGAACTGCAGAAATTAAGGTCCAGATTACCGTTACCCTGTTTTACCTGTTCTTAGCTTAATACTGCAGAACAGACAGGATTGAGGAATACTGTTGCTCTTAAAATGGCAAAAATCTGGTTTTCTGTCGAAACACAACCATTCATCTCTTTAGTCCAATAATGTTTGAAGTTAAAGCTCTTTATATTAGCACATGCCACCAATGTAATTGTGAGGCAAACAAAAAATAAAGCACCACTCCAGGCACTTGACAGCAACTAAATCTCGAGAACAGCAGAATGGAATCAACACACGAGGTTCATGTCCTTCTGAAATCAACACACTTGCACCTTGCTCCTTGGTGAGTGTTGTCTAGCTTGAACTGAACTGAGCATCAGCAGATGCTTTATGTCATCTGGGGCTTTCAAATCAGAAGCTCTCATTGGATGCATTTTTCCTCCAAATCTACCCTGACTCTAAAGATGCAACTTAATCGTCTTCTTCCCCAGTACCCTTTGCAATTCAAACACTACTGGAAAGGGGCTCTATACCCTATGTAGCAGGTTTTATGTGTGTGTGCCAACATTCATTACATTTTTTTTAAAGAAGTTATCACTGACTGCAACCAAACATTTTGTTCCATTCAACATACATATCAAGCTCTTTTTGAGATATGCTAGGCTGAATCTTGCAGAAAGCATTTTCAAAGTCTTGATATGTAACGGGTCTCAACTGGCTGGGCATAATGGCTGAAAGGTCTGTGGCTGGCATGGCATGGAGAGGGCCCACCGCTGCTTCCTGACACAAATGAGCCACGTCTAGTCCAGAAAAGCCTTCTGTGCGCTGGACGAGCAGTGCAAACTCCTTGTCATTGAGACAGTAATTGTGCTGTGAGAGCAGTTGTACTATTATCTGGTGCCTCGCTGTGCTGTCAGGAAGTGGGATTAAAAGTCGTTTCATGAAGTACCTCCGAAGAGATTCATCTATTTCTTCTGGTTTACTGGTGGCACAAATTACTACGATTTGGTCCTCAGCCGAAGTTAGTACAGTGTCCAGCTGCATCAGAAATTCGGTTCTCATCCGACTGACTGGACTGTGTTCCTCACTCACTTGAGAGGAGAGAAGCACGTCAATGTCACTGACAAAAATCACCGAGGGCTGGCGACACCTGGCCACAAGGAAAGAGGCATGGATAATTTTCTCTGCTTCTCCTAACCACTTGGCGATAAGTCCAGAACCAGCAATTTTGAAAAATGTGGCCCCCAGCTGACTAGCTATGCATCTGCCCAATAATGTTTTGCCTGTTCCCCGAGGTCCAAATAAAAGGATGCTCCGAGGTAAGGCCGTCAGTCCACTGAATGCATCTGACCTCAACACTGGCCATAAAACCTCCTCTTTAATGACAGCCTTTACCAGGTCGAGACCAGCAATGTCATTCCAGTCCACTGGCGGTCCTTGGGTGATAATCTCGTTGGTTACCAGGTCAATGAGGTGCGTGTCAGTATTCTTCAGTTGCTCGTCCACAGAGTGGTTGGATGAGGTAGCTGCACGGAGTCCAGGGCCTTGCATTGGATGAGAGAGGAGCTGCCTGTGCTCATCCCCATGCTCACTCATTACTGGTGAAGTGTACTTCCCGAAGGATTCACTGGATCTTGATCCCAATGAATTTTTAGCAGTACTGTAGGAAGGAGGGGTCAGAGCCCTACTGGACTGGCTGCTGAATTTCCTTTGCTGTTCAGAGGACATTAGCTGCTTCGTTGGCTTAAATGCTAAGGATGATGTTTCAGCACTTCTGTCAAAGCCATTCCCCCGATTTGAGTTTGAAATGCTGTTGTCGGGCATTCTGTACATAGGACTCTGTGTAGATCTCTGTTGGCCATAGCTGTAATTTCCATAACTGGAGTCCATGTCTCCTTGCCCTGCCATATAGAAAGCTTTCCTTTTGAGAGAACTTGCCGAACTGTTTGTCAGAGCCGCGGGTGCGATAGGTGTCAAACCATGACCCTGGTAGGTGTAGCCAGGAACAGTGGTGGGGGGCAGGGGGGTGGGAGCAGGAATTCCTGAAGGCAGGTATGCTGAAGGAGGAGGGGGTGCACCCCCAGGGCTGTACCCAGATCCCACAGCAGTATGAGGAGGATAGCTAGCAGAGGGATAGCTATAACTGGAGAGGTTAGAAGTTCCATTGTAGCCTGGGACCAGGGCTGGTGGCGGCGGAGGAGGAGGTGGTGGCTGTAGGAGCCCAGAGCTATGCAAGGGAGAAGGATGAGGTGAAGGAAGTGCAGGTGCTGGCTGGCTGCTGTAAGTAGAATGCAAATATGAGCCGTTGTATCCTGGGGCATATTCCTGAGATGGGAGCCCTGTATGAAGACTAGGTACAGTGTGGCTTCCACAGGTACTACTTGAATAACTAGGCTCTGTCAGGTTGCTGGCCACCCCAGGAGAGCTCCCTATACTTGCAGAGACATCTGCTGGAGGGAGGGCTGAACTGACTCCAGCTTTGCTGGCAGTGATAACATCCGGAACACAGTTCATGGGATAAACAGCGTCTGAATTCAAGGAAGGCTGCCACGGTTCGCTTTCATTTTTCCGACCGTTCACTAGTCCTGATGGCGCATCAGAGTAGTTGCTGAGTACAGGTCGGTCCACGGGGCCTTCCAAAATGCCAGAATACTTCTCTGCATATTTTTTTAGTAGGTTGGATGCAGTCAGAGCAGATATGTCATCATTTGCCCAGGCATACTGGTAGGTGCGCTGCAGATGACCTCTGTAAGCTTCAACTTTGTGGGCAGGAGACCGAGTGGTGGAGGTGATGTCAAAGTGCTGTTCTGGCCACTGGGCATGCTCCGGCGTCCACTGCATCTTCAAGCCTAAAGATTTGGGGGGGAAAAAGTTAATTTACTTAGATACTCATCAGAACCGTTAAAGCTTTTTCCCCCAACTTCTTTTGTTACCTATTATTTTCCGCCAACGATAGTGACATTATAAAGGATTTCCACAGTTTATAATACCTGTTATGGTCTCTACAATGCATATACTTTAAAAGGGACTGAATTTCAACCCTGTATAAAAAGTAAACAATTTAAATGAAAACCCTGTATAAAATTTCAACCCTGTATAAAAAGTAAACAATTTAAATGAAAACTCTGTAGGAGACCTACATTCTTTTTCATTTTTAAGTAATAAGTAAACTTATTTCTGCTAAGTCTATCAAGTTACTTGCTACACACACACACAGAAACACATATGTATGTACATACACATTCCTGTCAAGTTAGAATTCAGTCATAAGTTCTTACAATAAAATATGCATACATTTTAAATATCTAGCACGTGAGAGTATTAACATGTGCGATATCCAGCTATCCTGTCTCTTCACATCACAGTTTCTGTTTTCTATTTTAACCAATATAAAAATGAGACACAGCTGACAGATCACATCTAGGACACCTCTCTTATTTGGTACTGAACACCTAGTTAGCACAGTATAATGCTCCCTGCGCAGAACAATATGACACAGACATAGCAGGTCATTCCATAATCCAACTCTCATCTAAAGTGGTCCACGACAGTTTCAAATCTGCTTCGTGGAGTGCAGCAAAGCAATCTCCCAGGCAGCGCTCCATCGCTTTCATCGCACAAAGCCTACAACTCGGTATGAATTACAACTGGCTCCTTTCTGCCTCTCAGTCCTGTTGTTGAAACTCTGAAAAAAAAAAACAAGCATCACTTGTCTGTCGGTCTTCTAGCTAGCATTCTCCCTTCTTCTGTTATCATCTTTCCCTCTGCCTTACAGCCTCCAAGGTACTGAGGGGTGGGGGGGGGGGAAATATATATATATATGTGAAGGGGGGAAGCAGGTAAAAGGGAAGATAAGAACAGAGAATCTGGATTCTAACCCTTTACATTTATGGAAAGCAGTGTGTGGCATAAACTCGAAGAGTACAACTAGAAAATGAGATGCTATGTGTAACTCTATCATCTGCTAGATTACAAACGGAAGCAAGGTGACTATGTAGCAAACTATACAAGAGTATTTTCTCATTATGAAGCAGTCAGAATGAGAGAATCATTTGAATTTTACAGTTTAAAGAGAGACCTTAGACATTGCCTTATTTCCCTCATTAGGGAACCAGTACCCAAAGGGATTTATAATGTACCCTCGAGGACTCACATATAGTTAGTTACAGAAGAGCACTGGAACCCTGTTCTATTTCCCAGTGCTGGCTCGTCCTATTCTAATCTCTGCTTGATTGGAACACTTCCTATTCTGATACAGCTGTATTAAGCAGGCCTCCTTAATCTCCTTTGTATTATGGTAAGTGAATTTTGCAAACTCTCTTGTGCCCTCTGGCAGAGATTCCTTGATAAGAAGGAGTTCTGGTCTAAATGAAGCATCTGTGGCATCAGCTCCCTTCTGAATTACTGCAGTCTATTTTGACAGCTCCTACCCGCTTCTGCTTTCCTCCTCCAACCCCTTTAGCTCTTCATTGCCTGACTTTGGCTCCTGACATGGCCGGCTTTGACTTACTGAGCTAAACTGAACGTATCACAGAGTTTGGTAACAGAATGGCATGTTGATTCCCTTCTGACTCCCTCTTCCTTGCTTGCAAAACCACTGCACCAGACACTGGAAGTTAATTAGCAGGATGATGCTGTGCTAATTGTGTTAATTTACAAGGTTTCAGTCAAAGAGAATCATGCCAGGGCCGGCACTGCTGTCATGCTTCTGACTTAATGATTAAGAAATACTGAAAACAAGGTGGGAAAGATTGCAGTAATTACATAATAAATGAATAAAGCAACAGGATTCATTTGCAAATATATTTTACTGCAGTTGTACTCATTTGCATTTGGATTTTTAAAAAGGATCCATGTAGATATTCATTGGCAAATCACCATCTCAATTAAATTAACTCTGAATGCTGCACTGTATAAATTAATCAAGCTCCATATATATATATATATATATATATTTATTTTTTTGAGTAAAAATACTAAACACCTTACTTCTCCTGTATATGCAACAGATTCTTCACTTTCCTTTCCTTCACCTCCCCACAAATCTTCATGTTTCTCTTTTAAAACTACTTAAAAAAATAATCTCTTCAATTGGAAAGAACATATTATAAAATCCTGATGAAGTGCAGCTTGCATCATTTCATGCAGAGGAACTCTGGGGGGCCTTCTAGGAAGAACTAAAGTGATATTCTTAATTGTTTCTGCTTTCTCAATCATTACTTTTTAAGGGGGAGAAAAACACACCGCAAAATGGGTGAAATGACTGAGACCACACTTAAAGGGGAAAAGATGCAATTTTAATGAAGCAGCATTTCAGGAATCATACTTTCATTAAATTCAACTGGAAATTATTAAGAGCAAATCACCAGGAACCAATCGCAAGTAATCAGTATCTAAATTCTTCTAGTGTCATGGGATTTACTTCAAGCCTTATAAAAAGGAGAGAATATTAATGGGACTGTAATGTAGAACTGTCTAAAAGACCTACAGATTCATTAGTCCTGTAAATTATTTCCAGGGAATTTCTATTAGGATTTTTTTTCTTTAAAAGATTATCAAAATACAGAGTTGAGAAAATAAGAAAACACGTATGCTATGAGTAGGAATTTGATTAGATGGATACAGAAGAAACATGAATAAATGTCTTAAAAAAAAGGTCTCAGAAAATAATTTAGGAGTCACAGACAATGGAATTTACCACAAACACAACACAACACTCACTGCCCACCCCCCCCATAAAAGGGTCTGGCTTCCTTTCAGTTAGCTGAGCTAAGCCATTGGTGGCATAAGTTAACAAACATACATAACAAACATGATTTAAAAAAAAAAATTGCCCCTTGAAAAAATGAAACTGCTTTAGCTTTAGAGTAATTATTTTAAAAAACAACCAAAAAGGGCAACTTTCACCTTTATTGGATTAAAATTTTTCTTGTAGATTAATCATTTGTAAAATACATGCAACAAATGATTTTAGTAAGTTATAATCACTGTAAAAGACAGGAATATATAATAAAGTTTAAATAAAATAGGTTGGCCATTATCACTGCATAGAGAAATGCATAGTTTAACTGCATAAACTCTAGCAAAAATAATTAAATTTCATAAGATTTGTTTCATCTGAAATTAAATAAAGATCCTATCAAAATTATCTATTTGGGGCTTCCCTGGTGGTGCGGTGGTTGAGAATCCGTCTGCCAATACAGGGGACATGGGTTTGAGCCCTGGTCCCGGAAGATCCCACATGCCACGGAGCAACTAAGCCTGTGCACCACAACTGTTGAGCCTGTGCCCTAGAGCCCACGTGCACAAATACTGAAGCCTGCGCGCCTAGAGCCCACACACCGCAACAAGAGAAGCCACCACAATGAGAAGTCCGTGCACCACAATGAAGAGTAGGCCCCGCTCACTTCAACTAGAGAAAGCCCACGTGCAGCAATGAAGACCCAACGCAGCCAAAAACAAACAAACAAATAAATAAATTTATATTTTTTTAAAGTTATCTATTTGGAACAATTACTGGATACACCATTGCCTTTTGATTCTCATGCTATTTTTGGATATGCTTACCAAGATAATTGAAAGTTTATTTATTGATGCATACTAAATAACAACCTAAGCAGGGCTGCAAAATTTAAGATTAAGCTTTCATTAAATAACCTTAAGGGGACAGAATTATTCACATCCCCTGAAACATGAGTATTTATCCAGTGCTTTAAAATCATTAATAGTATTTGAAAGTATAAATTAATAGTTAAACCATAAGCTACTTCCTAATATTAGTAGGAACTGAAGAAGCCTGTGTTCAGGAGAGTGTTCTGGTCTTAGGAGGACAAAGAGCTTTTTCACCAGTTTCTTGAATTTTAATACTAATTGGAAATAGAACTAAACTTGTTGTCATTGTTATTATTATTGTTCTATTTATTTGTGGCGATATTTCTGATGTGAAATGTAAGCAGAATGTGGAGCCAAATGTTCTTTGAACAAAATATCATGCTCCCTAGATAACAGCAGCACATGCGTGTCACTTAACTTGGCACCCAAATAATAAGATGGGTTTTAAAAACAGTTCTTATATGGTTTCTCTTTGGAACATGAAGAGAAAAACCTCAGAAACAATACTATTTTAACATTATTAGAAACATGACTCCAGAACAATAACTCCCACTGATGTTTAGAAACAGCTTAAATATTAGGTACAATAAAAATTCAGAAAACAGTAGAAAGTAAGAAAAATAGTTCCTCAAGATAATTGAAGAATTGTTCCAAAACATCAATTTTCACTTTTGAAAGGATTAGAAAATTCTTAATACAGCTGGCAAATTTCACAATGCAATGTGTTTATTTTTAAAATATATAATTTAATAGAAAACTGCTTTTAAGATACTTTAACATAAGTGTGCACAAGGATGACATACTACAGTAAAAAGCCTGAGTGTTTTATTGTTATAGGATGAATTTATGTATATATAAATGAACAAGTCTATATTTCCCATGAAACCGGACAGTTTGGATAACATTTTTTCATTCTTATCATTACTGACCATTTTATAACTTAGGTTTTTTTTGTTTTTTTTTTTTTTTTTGCGGTACGCGGGCCTCTCACTGTCGTGGCCTCTCCCGTTGCGGAGCACAGGCTCCGGAAGCGCAGGCTCAGCGGCCATGGCTCACGGGCCCAGCCACTCCGCCGCATGTGGGATCTTCCCGGACCGGGGCACGAACCAGTGTCTCCTGCATCGGCAGGCGGACTCTCAACCACTGCGCCACCAGGGAAGCCCTAACTTAGGTTTAATTACTAAACAGTTGCTGCCTCATTGCTCTACTTCTTCCATTTAACTCTTTAACTATTTTGAAGCAAAACTACTGTGGCGTTCTTCAAAGTTCTGTCACAGCTTCAAAATGATAAAGACACTGTTATATAGAAAAAGGAAGGACATAGAAACGACTTTCAGAATCGGAGGAAATTGGGAATAAAAGACTAAGGTCTTCTAGAATCGATTTTTAGCACACATTCATGGAAATATTAATCTAAGACACTCACTACCGCACCCCCCCACCCCAACACAGGTATGCTATTCAGAAGTTCATGAGGTCTATAAAAGCGGCTCTCTTCTACAAGGTTCCCATAGGGTAATTCTGGCTGTTAGGGACTCTGCTTTCATTTGTAGGTTTTCTCAGACTTCCTAAGGGCAGAGACCTGAGGCAAACACCTGCAGGCATGGCCGGCTTGCTCTAGGAAAGCTGCACAGTGCTCACCCAGGCCTGCACGACATCACTACACCTATTACACTCCTTTGGATATTTTTTTTAAAATTGAACACCATATTAACCAAGATTCTCTCTAGAAAAAATCACTACTGGGGTAAATACAATAAAGTAATCATAATAGTTTACTTACTGCCCCCTCAGCCTAATAATGCAACAGATTCATCATCTCCTAGGTAGGAAATGACAAAACTAACACATAGAACATTCAAAATTTCAAGTAGAGAGTAGCAAATTCATTGGCTAAAAATTAAGAGTCTTCTGAGAGAGGGCCTACAAACTTCCTGATACTGAAAACTGGCCCTATACAATAACTACTTACCTTTATGCTTCAAGGGGAGTGATGACCAATCAAAATGTTTCAGCAGACTAAGCAGCATTCTCCTTTTGTGTACCGACCCTCATAAGCCAAGGGGCCAACACAGCAGTATCTAGTATTACCTGTTCTAATCTATTTGATCTGAAATCTTCCTTAGTCCATTTCCCAATAATTCCTAGCCTAAAATGTGATGTCATATTTAAAAGTAGTATCAGGGGAAAAGTGAGGGGAAGAAGCACAGAAATTATATATTCTCCTTAACCTATTTAAATAGGTTCCATCTTCAGAACACCAAAATGAAAAGTCCTATATAAGCTGAATATGATATAGGGACTGTTAATCTTAATTAGTCAACAAATTGAGGGCCTGCTGTGTGTAAAGCCTGTGGTTCAATGCTAAGAAATTACATCAAGGGAATCTGTTTACCAGACAATGAAACTTTTCCAGCTTCTGTGTTCTTTATAATTTCACATTCTAAATTCCCTTAGACTCTTTGATTTTAGAGATTAAGGGAACTTTCAAATGACCTAGTCCCCAATCCAGACAGCCTCAGTTACAGGTTTAGTACTTCACTTATCGTAGAATACTGTGGGGTCGAGCACTATTTTGTCTAACACAGTGTTTTATTTGGAGGCATTACTAGATTGTTGGGATAGAAAGGGACTGGAGAAAACATAAAGAAGATCCTAGAATTTTGTTTGAAGAGTGAATAACCCAAGCTTGAGGTTCAGACCACTGGCCCTGATCCATGCCATCATTTATTTGTTCTAATCCTGGTGAAATCACATAAGCATATCATACTCACTTTTTTCAGCCATAAAATATTGACAATAATGGTATCATATACCTTACTCGATTGTTATTAAGGTTACCTAAAGCAGTAATATTTGTGAAAATATTTTCCAACTGTAACCTGCTACACAAATATTTCTTCTTACGCTTTTATTTTGAAAAAGCCAGAGATGCATTAAACACAAAACAAAACTGACTAGACAGAAAAAGAACTAAAATCACTCCTAGAATTTATAAATCACTTTTTCTTCAACCTCTGGACAGCTACTGAAAAGGAAATTTTCCAGTGGGAATGCTGGTTATAAGAAAGGTATAGAAATTCTTTCATACTCAGCAAAACACAGAGCATGATCTCCTTAATCAAAAAGCTGTCAAAAATTCAAAATATTTTTATGCTATTTATTCTTAATGGTATTTGTGAGTCAACATTGTAGAGACCACAGCTAAGAAACAATAGAGGTTTAAAACCAGTTAAGGATGATCTGAAAACCCAGTCTCAAGATATTCTAATTATACAGTAATACTGTCAAAGATTTTCCTCGTTAAATCACACTTTCACACCTCAAGAATCCAAATTATAATACATTTTGCAGCAAATTACTCCCTCCCCCTATTCCACATTATTTGCATAAAGCAATCCTTTTTAACAATCACAAAGGCATTTCTGGCTAAATGGTCCTTGGTAAATATAGTTTAAATACCTCACCTTCTAACATAGAGAAATTGCCACCTGACAGCCTGCAGGCAGCATGTAACCTGTAACTATATTTCATTTGGCCAGCACAGAGTTTTAAAAATCAGTCAATTTTATATAAAAGAATCTGTAGTTCCATATTTCCCACTTTTTCAAGACAAGTTGAATGATCTTACACTAGACCTCATTCTTGCCTGGCAACAGTTGCCTGAATCTGAGGTCCAGTTGCCCCCTCTAGACATGGCATGCCCTCTCCATTTTGTCATGATGTTCCCACTCCCTATGACAACATCAGGTATTTTTATGGTATCTACTGGTCACATATGCAATTAAAATGATGACTTCACTCTGAAGCTTCAAGCTCCAGTTTTTTCACTTAAGTACATTTTCCTGAAAACTAGCAAGTGTAGTGCTTTAAAACTTAAAAAAATAGTAGTGCCTTTAGATTAAAATTTTTCCAAATACTATTTATTATGTCATTCCTGCCCTGTTACTCAAAGCACAGGAAAAATATTTGATATTTCCCTTGATTCAGTGTCACTAGTACAACAGTGTAAAATGAGAAATGATTGCTTTAAAAAACTGGTTTCCAGATTGCTGCTGTTTCATCGTTCCCCCCTTTGCTCTGATTTGTTAGATACTTTTTCTAGCTGTTTTCCATGTCAGTCTCCACCATTCCTAATATGCTCCCTTAATATGCCATAGATTCTGACTCCACAAACCAAGACTTCATTTAATAGTAATAGTCGATCATGACCTCTACTACAACTTTTGAGACATTAAGTTACTCCAAAGTTATGCTTCTTATTTCTTATAGCAAGTTGCTGGGTAGATGGTATCTGGATAAGCAACTGATCTTGTTCTGTATGTCATCATTTTGAGCTTTAAAAGCAAGTATTCAATGTTACAGGGCACCATGACTTGGACTAGAATGGTATATACCCTGTCCTTCAATTAAATTTGTGGGTAGCTTATGATCTGAATCAGTTTCCCTAGAATGCATTAAATTTTATTCACAGCAACAAAATATTCACTCATCAAAACGTGACCAAGTATAAAAATCTCTATTTTGCCAATATTTCATAATGAGGTTGAAACTTGGTATGCATGGGTCTCATAGGTCATCATTTTTAACATGCAAGTCATATATAAGAGAATGACTTGCATTTATGAGGATGAGTGCATAAGCAGTTATGCAAAGAAAATGACACTGATAAAAGAAATATCACTTTTAGGCCCCCAGGCTTATGTTCAATACATTATCAAGAGAGCCTATCACTTAAAGCAAACCAAAAATCATAATTCAAATAAATAATTTATTTTCCTCTGGGGGGTCCTAAAATCTCCCATACTCAAATCAAAGTATTCAAATGAACATATAATCACACTCACATAAAATACATATAGTTTATAGTTCAGATTTATGGGTTTTCTTTTTTAAAGCAAGGGGTAGTTTTACAAAAGCATATGTATACAAATTTTTGAATAATCATCTAAATCAAGTAAAAAACAGTGTCCAAAAGTCTGTGTACATCCTACCATAATTCAACAGAATACACAACTATGCATATACATGCAATTTAAAATATACAAACAATTCATACTCTGAATCTTAGTATTTAGTGTCAGTGTTATCAACTATTGCAAGCGAAAGGATTTGAGGGTTAGTGCATAAGAGGACTGATTTTCCCATGTTGAGTCAAATGTTATCTTGTTTATTCTACCTCTGTGAATGATTTTAGACAATTTTAATCAGTTTAAATAGTGCTTTGTAGCTAACCTTTAAAGTTGTTACTTTGTGGCCTTTCATTACTCATTCTGTCTCTTCCCTTTTTCCATATACGTTTTCAATCCATTAAGGCCATCTACCCTTCCCCCCCAGTTCTTTCTGTCATACAGAGATCATCAGGACACACCACTTCTGTCCATAGGGACCTGCCAGGGCTAATGAATACGTATGTTCTGTGTCACAACAGAGCACTCCCCTTGTTCTGCAGTATCAAACCTCTTATGTGTATAAATAACAGGTGAGCTGTAGCGTGCAGGGATAAATGGGGTTAACACAACCTGAAAGCTCCATGCTAGATTCATAGTATTCAGCCTGTATGATTGATCCAGAAAGAGAAATCCAAATGCCAAAAGTATTGTGCATTTTCTATGGGTTTTGAATCTTTATTTTAAAAAAGGACTCTGCTGAGATAACGTTATCAGCGTCCTAAAAGTCTGAGGTCATTCCAATTGATTCTCAAGATACTCCTGTGCCATATAAAATAAATTTGCACTTTTAATTAACACAAACTGGGCATGGTACCAACCTTGAGTTATGACATGGGTGGTTAATGTCCTCTGTCACACTGCTAAAATGTTATGTTAATCATTATGTGTACATAGTGCTATTCATAAATAGTTATTTGTGTGTATCTATTCTGTTTCAAGTATATAAATGCAAAGTTCAATTTAGTTATATTTAAGGTGAACTACATTCATTTTTGCCCAACATCCCATGCTGACATGGGTCAATAAACAAATTCATAATCTGCCAAGCCCCATGACCCTGTGTAAGATGGAATCTGCATTCAGCTTCTTTTTGTGTTTCTCTGAAACCTTACTCTAAAAAGACAGTTTACATAAAACAAAATAGATAATTAAGACTGCTTATTTAAATTGGAGGTCTCTCTCATATAATTAGACAAAGGAGTAAGAATATTATTTACATATATGTATACAACTCCAGCCATTCTCCTTAAAAACTCTTTGTTTAAGGTAACTCTAAAGTGTGCAAAGCCCAGACAAAATTTGTTTAGGTTATTTATGCATTTTTCTCTTTTTGGCAATCCATGAATTAATTTTTAATGCAATAGCAAAATAGTGCCTTGGACTTTGATAAAAATATTCTATAGTCAGGGCTGGGTGACATAGTGCATTAATTCAGTGTCCTTCACTCCTGGGACCTGTGTATAATTTAGTCCAGCCTGAAGAAAATAACTTTGATCTGAAGGCAGTGGAAAAAGCAACGTATGAAATGAGTTTTGGTAGGTTTAGTGTTGTTTCTCCCATATAAGACAACATATGAAGATAAACTGCTTTAGAATACAATCAACATGGTCAAGGATTAAAAGTGAAGAGCTCTTAGTAACAACCGTAGTTTCCTCACCTTTCCATTCTCCCTATCTGGCCACATTCTATGGTTTGGTGAAAAAAACCTGAGCACCACCTATAATTAGGATGCTCTAATTTCCAGATAAACAGAACATTGTTAAAGTGCAGTGTGAATGACAGTCCAGTCATTAGTGCTATCGGGCTCTTCCATTTGTAAAAACAAAGAATGCTGCATAATGAGACAAAAGCAGAAGACAGGCTATCAGCATCCTCAAAGAAAGTGGCATTTCCTGTCCTGGAGGGGATGCCCAACAAAGTAATCCTTGGGGAAAGCTAACAATAGGAGGGACCACAAGCAGAGAAATTGTTTCTTTAGATTCCATCTTGATTGTGTTCTCTATGACAATATTCAACTGCATAGTTTCATCTACTGTTAGAATACATGAGGCCATAAAGAAAAAAAAAAGTTTAGGTTTTGGCTGAACTGAATAAAATGGTTGATCCAGTGGCATTTGCCACATGAAATACAGATCCCTTTTCTTTTGCTTATAAATTCTACTTTAATTCCAATCCAACTCTCTTCTGTTGTGAATAAACACAGCTTACTTTGTCTCTAATATAGCAGTGAAACACAAGGTTGCTCTCAATACTGTCAATAGAATTCAAAGCTATAAGGATGTTACTTCTATGTGGTGAAAACTATTCTACAATTTTATACTTCTTACTGATGATAATGAACTATTTTATTGGCCTCAGTTATGGATAAGCTCCAGTATTTGGTAATAATTTTAAGGAAAAGGAAAATTTTTTTCCAGTCACATTTTTCAATTAGCAGATAGAAATGTAATTTAAAATTCGCTAGTTTTAGTTGCTTATGTTAAAAGAGTAAATAAGTCAAATCTTCCTGCTACCTCTTCAAACAGTGTGCATCCTATTTAAACAAGTCCCTAAACAACAGGAAAACCAAAACCCTGCAGGTGATACAGGTAGGTTACACAGAAAAATCAAATCTAGGTGCTTACATGTGTATACGAAAGTGTTGTGTCTGTAGTTGTGGAAAGGATATAGAGAAAATGGCGAAAGGTGACAGAGAAGGAAAAGAGATTTTTAAAAATACCTTTATCCTAAAAATGATCTGCTTTATTATTTATAATCTCAGAGTCCAAAGCACATTCTAAGTTATTTAACTAGCATGTATACATAATACTTTAGTCAAATATAAGCATTACTTAAAGTTTTCTTTAGCTATATATTTATTATTTGTGGCTTGAACCAAGTCATTTATCTCAAAAAGTTTCCATACTTATAAAACTTAAAAGTCTTACTTATGACCTCCAAATATACTATGAACATCATTTCCTTCATTGAGTGCCTCATTTTCAAGGAGGTCTGGGATTACATATGTAAAGTTTTTCAAAAAAGGAAAACTAATGACAATATTATTATATATTGACACATTTTGTCAATTGCATTCAAAAAGAAAAACACTTTACTAGAATCATTTGAGATGAAATGTTTAAAAAATCCTTGAAAAGCAAATAATTAAAATATATGATAATTGAGTTACTTAGGAAAGCATCCCAATTATAAATTTAGAATTGTTTTTGTGTTTTCTATACAAAAGGTACCCCCCCACACCGCCGCCTTAAACACAATAGAAAAATTCATAGAATTAATGAATCATAGGTCTAAAAGTACATTCCTGCTCATTGAACTGACATACCTGGAACTGGTCTCCTTTTAAGTAAATCTTTTTGAAAGTATCCAAATGCCTACAAAGAATACTACAATTTCATTTATATATGACTTTCAGTCTTATGGCCATTACAAGATCACTTAGCTAACTTGTGAAGTTTTTCAGGTTAGGATGTTTTATTGTGCCCTCCTTTTTTTAAATGCTTCTACATCCAGCCATTGTTTTCATATTTTACTTTAGGAATTATTTTATCCGGTTCAGTGTCAAATGATATTATACTTTAAAAATAATCTCTTCAGAAAATATAACATAAAATAGTGGATTGCATCCCTGGCCATAGCCCTCAGAAGCATTAAAATGTTACTAGAGTGCCCGAATGACAGCAGTGACAGCTTAATCACTTAAAGGCTTTTTACATTAACAATTTTTTTCTTTCAATTTGAGCAGTATATTCAGGCATGATTTAATAGGAGGTTAGCTGTTAAATGCAGCTAAATAACATACTTTTTAAAAATATCAAATCAAGTTTAGTGCCTAATGAATATTCCTTTACACTTTCTGATATATTAGTGCACATTCATAAAGCTTGGCTTCTTTTATTTTTCCCCCAATATATGTATTAAAGAAAAATCAGTCAGATAATTAGCATGCATAGTCCAACAGTTTTCTATATTTTTATGATTTTAAGTAGAATATCCATGGATAAAACATAATTGAAAGGTGAGCCTATTAATCTGGAGAATAACCTCCACAAACCAAATAGGGATGAATCATGTTGAAGTCTGCACCTCATTTATAGCTTTGTATTCCTAAGGAAAAAAAAAAACAAAGCAGAGAGAAACTAAAGGTGACCTTATTTAGACATATTAGTCAAGGCAGCCTTTGCTGTTTTTAAGCAAACATGATTGTGACTCCACTTTGTCCATCCAGTTTTCCAGTGTGTAAATTGGATGACGACTTGGACAATTCTCTCTTCATTAGTGAACTGTGGAAAGGAAATACAGAGGTGGCTTTTTATTTTTTAAACCCTGTAGTGTCTTGCAACCAAATTCTGAAGCATGAAGAAAAAAAAAAAAAAAAATATATATATATATATATATATATATATAAATTTTTTTTTCCTAGACAAGCTGTCATAATTGAAATGAAGTCTAATCAGACTCATTACTGTTTTCAGCAATTTGCACCACCGAAGATGCTTATTAGGTAACTGTGTTTAATAAACCACTCTTTAGAAAAATACCAGTAATGAGCTCTTAACAGCCAATCTTTAGCGTGAATGTAATGTGAAAAGTGTTCCTAGCGCTGAATAGATTTTCACATTTAGTAGTGTCATAATTAAGCTCCATGAATTGTTTCTGTGATGTTAGATTTATTACAATAATCTTACTTTTTTCCTATGTTAAATCTACTTGGAAATGCAGTCATCTTCTATTAGAGTAGGATTACATTCATTGTACAGCAAATTTTCAGCTAGTGCCAAGCTGATCAAAAGGTTTTTCAACTGAGGATTTGTTAACAAATGATAAGCAAGGATTTTATGACTGATAATTGATGCTATCAAGTCTTTCCTCATCAGCATCCCCCACACCTCAGAAAAAAGTCTTCCTGTCATTTGATTATATATGAAAAGTTACCCAAGATACAAATGTATTATGATCATTAAGAGGAAAAAATTGCATTTCTATCACTAAGTTAAAACATGGGAAAAACTGGACATTCTGAAAGGAATATTTGAAGAAATGTTGGCTTTTCTTAATAGCAGCTATAAATAACACTATATTGCTTCATTAGATATTGTTCTTAAAAATGTGAATACCATTTTCCTCCTTGAGTCTTCCTTTTTGTAGCACTCTTTACTAAGATCTTAACATTAAAGAACAGTATTGTGAATATATATTATTTATATGCACTAAAAGTGGTCATGAGAGTTAGCTAGTCTTCTTATTGATAAGGGCAAAAAAGAGTTACATACCTCTAAGCAGAGAAGTTCCATGCAAGATGGTGCATGTGCTAAAATAAGTATATATCTATAGAATCTATATTGATTAGTCTATCAATAGAGTATATCCAGAGGTATTTCCATGTATATAAAATTATATAGAAGGGATTGAAAATATTTCTTGAGAACATCTAAATAAGACTTATAAGGAAGCTCTTGAGCTTGTTACCATGAAATGTCTCACATGGTAAGATAAATATCTTTTGTTTGCTAAACAAACATTCTGAGACTATTCCATAAAGATAATAAATGAAAAAGTACCAAAAAAACCCAAAACAGGAGACCAAGCGTTTATACCCATTCATGATAAAATGTTAAGAAGGATTCTGTTAGTGAATGATTCCTCTCCCAATACACTCTCATTTCTTCAAAGCTGAAGCTTCACCACTCCTAATTGGAGCCAATAAGCCTCCATAACTGTTTTCAGCTTTCTGAATCAATAGCTATGAGAACTGGGACTGTCAAATTAACGGCTTGTTTCATCTGATTTTGTGGAATGCGTTTCTTTGCATTACAAAGTAGAGAAGAAACCAACTCATTCCCTTGTGAATTCTTACAGCTTTCAGATCAAAATATCTTCTAGTTTCTTTAAGTCTTGACTGAATTCATACTCAGAACAACAAAAGACAAAGCCAGTGCATAAAACTACTAGAAACCTATATTTACATGCTTAAATGACTCACAGATAAAAAACAAAAATTATGAGAGGGTCCCTTTTAGTGCCTTTGGAATGCCTTATCATAATCTTGAATAACTTAATTTATGAATCGTAGAACGTATGAATGTTTTATAAAAGAGGGGATGCTTTGTACACTTGAATTTATTGCAAAAGCTAGGAGGCTCTAAGATGTCAAGTAATAGTGATGATGGCAATAATGATGTAATATGAGTAATTCTCTTGGTAAGCTTTCAAAATAACTTTCCATGATGATGAAGATACAGTTTTAATTATGAATTTCAATTAGGAATTGAGTACTTAGTTAATAGATATTTTACCTAGATCTAACCCTTGAGTTACAGAAGGTTGGCAGAATTAGCCTTGGTCTTAATTTCTAATTTGAGAAAAACAAGCTAGGGAGTATGGACATATGCATAGATGAGATTTTAGTGCAGAGAATAAACAACACATAAATATATATTATCGGGCTTCCCGGGTGGTGCAGTGGTTGAGAGTCCGCCTGCCGATGCAGGGGACACGGGTTCGTGCCCCGGTCTGGGAGGGTCCCACGTGCCGCGGAGAGGCTGGGCCCGGGAGCCATGGCCACTGGGCCTGCGCATCCGGAGCCTGTGCTCTGCAGCGGGAGAGGCCACAGAGGTGAGAGGCCCACGTACCGCAAAAACAAAAACAATAAATATATATTATCACATAAATACAAGATATGGGTTATAAGGCATAATAAAATGCTAGTGGTAATAGGGAGACTTGTATTATCAAGACTTTTTGGAGAAGGTGGGTTTCAAACTTCAGCTATTGGCCATACCATTTAGACATTGGTCCGAACACGAAGAGAAGTCATATACTTAAGCTTGCAGATAGTTTTTAAAGAGAATTAGGGCTCATTAATCGTTAAATTTTTCAAGGAGCCACAATACCTAGTAACAGCATTATCATTCTTAGAGCCTTACTCAGTTTTATCATTTGCCATATTCCTGAGCTAATAAAACTTAAATATTCTTCCGTGTAAGAAACAGCCAAGCAAGCAAACAAAAATGAAACCTTAAAAAAATTCAGTTTCTTTTACTTATGTCTTTCTTAAATTCTTTCAGACTTAATCCAAGATCCCTTCTCCTCCAACCTCTTTTTGACCCTGGCATGTGGGGCAGTGAGTTCTTTTCTCTCTTCTCCTTTCCTTTCCTTTCTCTCTGTTTTCAAGTAGTTTGTCAATTATGAGAAAATAGGTTACAGAGAAAATGTATTTTAAATCTCAAAACTGGAATCCTAAAAACAATCTTCCTTGAATCTCTGAATCTTGATAACTTTTGTTGTCACTAGAAAAAACAAATGGGACTAGTTGCCTAAACTGTTTAAAATATGATAATGGCACTCATGCTCTAATAACATCTGAGGGCCTACTACAACTTGAGAGCTTCTGACCTAAATGCTAGGAAGTAGAGGTCCCTGCCCCAATGGAACTTACAAGTCTGTCTTTAGTAGTGATTTACCAAAGAAAAGATTTAGTTCTGAATCTGGTAGGGAAAGGTGGCTATATAGAGGAGCTAAGAGTTGAGGTATATCTTGAAAGCTAAATAGAATTTTACCATTTAGAATAGAGAGAGGTGAGTTTTCCTGCCTGTGACAAGACTCAGTCAAAGTTACAGATGAAGCTAAGTGTACCTGGCACATTTGGGAAACAGGGTTGCTTGGTATGGTTAGAAGACAGGAGGGAGGTATATGTTTATATATAGGGTGGGATGGAGGTAAAGATGAAGCTTGAATTCAGTTTGCAAAGGGACTTGAATGTTCGGACTTTAACTTACCGCCAACATAAAGTGCTGCCCTCATCTGTTCTTTAGAAATATATCAATAATAACAATATATAGGCCAGAATAGGGACTTCCTTGGTGGTCCAGTGGTTAAGAATCTGTCTTGCAATGCAGGGGACGCCGGTTCGATCACTGGTACTAAGATCCCACATGCCGTGGGGCAACTAAGCCTGTGTGCTGCAACTACTGAGCCTGCAAGCCACAACTAGAGAGCCCACATGCCACAACTATAGAGCCCGCGAGCTCTGGGGCCCACACGCTGCAATTAAGACCCAACAGAGCCAAAAATAAATAAATAAATAAATAAATTTAAAATAATTTCTAAACAATATATAGGCCAGAATGGGGGTGGGGGTGGGGTGGGGCAGGGAAGGCTAGAAGCCAGGCCTGAACTTGAACAAAAAGAAGAAAAAAATCTGAGAAAGATTTCAGATGTACAGTCAAAAGGATGAGCTGACCAGTTGGAGGAATGAAGAACAGGAAAGGGGATATCATCATAAAAATAGAAATACTTGTGAGATATCTGTCAACTGGTTAATAAAGAGACTGTAGTGGATATTACATTTAATCCTTCAAAGGCCTAGTGAAGGATTAATTCCCTTTTTTATAAGATGAAACAGGTTGCTTGAATCTAAGGAATTTTCCCAAGGCCACCCCAGAGCCAGAATTGCAACCTGGATCATGTGACACAAAATTGTTGCACTTGGCCTCTCCTTGGAGAACTTCTCCAAGGTTTTTAGCTTGTATAACCAATAAGTTGGCCACTAGGAGTTCCCATCTTTCGATGGGAGAGAAGTCAAAGGTCTACAAGGATATTTAGGAATCATGAGCAAATGGGAATCATTGACGTTATGGTAATGGAAGGCACAGCAGAGAGAAAGTTGTATAGAATGAGATGAGAATGGAACTCATGAGTTAAATCAGCATTTAAGGAGTAGGCAATGGGGATTGGGAGGGCATTTATAGAGGAGAAAGAGAAATAGAGAGAGGGAGAGAATATGCTGTTGTAAAACACAAGTGAGGAAGAGTTTTCAAGGACAGAGTGCTTATTTGTAGCACAGGCATTAGAGAAGTCAAGTAGAATAGGAGAGAACATAGGCAATTAGGAGGCTAGAGATGATCTGTGAGAGAGTGGTGGAGTCAGAAGCCATGGTGAGTGGGTTATGGAGGAAATGAGTGGTGAGAAAGTGACATGGCAAGCATGAAAGAATTATCCTCACTGATAAACATCTTAATAAACATGAACAGCAGTTTATGGGGCAAAGAAGAATTAAGGCTAGAGATTTTAAAGGATATGGGGAAAACCCTAGACCAAGGCTTCAGCAAACTATGGCCAGTAGGCCAAATAATATTATTACTTCATCTAGGAAGACTTCCCAGACATCACTGCCTTCCTTTCCTCTCTACCATTTTCCATATCACCCTGTACTTACACTGCCTTTTCATATGCATGTTATTTTTCTGTTTCATCTGTATTACCTACTAGAGTAACCTCTGAGGCCAGGAATCCATGCCATTAGAGTAGGGCAGAAACCTTGTCTGTCTTTTTCATAGCTATACATCCAGTGGTCACAAAGAAGAGTATCCTCACAAAGAAGGTACTGTATCTATCTATACCTATAGATATACATCTATATCTACATATGTATCTATAGCTTTATCTGTACCTATATAGAAAGAGTTCATGCAGGCTGTAACTCATACCATATGTCTAAATACTTAAGGTATTTGAAAAGTTTTAAAGCTATAAATAAATTATTTTGAAAGTTATAAACTGAACAAAAAATGTTAAATAAAATGTTTTTTTCTTTCTATCTTAACAATTATATCTTCAAAAACACCTGGAAGGCTAAGTTCAAATTTAGAATTTTCTGTCTCCTGGGTCATCAGAGCTCTTCCAGAATGAGAAGCTGACTTGTGGTTCCCTATCATCAAGAGGCTTAATATGCATACTGTAGATGAATGTTCCATCCATTCCCTGCCATTCCCACCTCCACCCAGCTGCCTCCTGGCCTCATCTTGTGAGAGGACAGACTTAGAGAAGAGCACTGCATGGGTCCAGGTAGTAGAGTCAGGGAATTTCAGGTGCCTGGGACATGGTCTCAAAGGAGGGCATGGGTTCCAAGTGGGCACGTCCTCATGGCCCCTTGGATTCCTCATGATAGGGTAAAGTACTGGAGGAAGGCAAGACTGGACTTGCTAAAACATGGCACCCTTCTTGCCTGGGTCAAAAGATGGTTGCAGTGACTTGTATAAATAATTGCAATAGAAGATACTATGTAAGGAGCCAAAAGACATACATTTTAATACTAGTTCCCTAGTCATTATCACTATTATCTTGGTCTGAAGACCAGTCTCTGAATTTAAGATTCCTCACTGGTCAACCACACACAATTGCTATAAATGCCAATTGACATAATGGATGAAATTACTATTACATAGCTAATAATTGGCAGAAATTGGAGCCAGAATTTAAGTTTAATATTCTTATTGTAATAGTTTTGTTATCCACTTCTTTTTACTAAAATCTTCTATATTTACTGCATACTGGCTTTGATACTGCCTACTAGCCAACAGTGAGCAAGATATTTTCCCATATAAAAAATAGCCCTTCTACCTTCACCATTCAGAACTCTTGAACAAGTTCATCTTAGTCTCCAAACGAGGGCTTGTCTGTATCCATTTTCATGGGTACTCAACCCTGAGAGGAAGGAAGGATAATCAAAAAGTATGATTCTAGCCTTCCCTGTACTTTCTGGACCCCTTACTAACTTCTACCCATTAAAAAAAAACAAAAACAAAAAAACACAAACATTTTAGGTGAGAATCCACCAATTCCTATATACATTATTGAATGTAGAAAACAGTACAAGGTCTCTTGGAAGAAACTTAATAATGTAGAATTTGCTACAGCATGTAATACTTGCATTTGAAAGAACATGTGTTCAAAGAACAAAATAGGAATCCAGTCTTTATGTTACATATACAACCAAAATCTTTTTTCATAGCTGTTCACAATATTTTATTTACTCTTCTTACCAAGAACTACCTTCGAAAGATCATCATTTACAGTAATAAGGACCTTTAATTTTCAGTGATCAGCTCTGTTCAAATGTCAATATTGTCATAGTCTGACCATGGTGGATTTGAATTTGGGCATATATTCGAATTGTCCCAGATCTGAATCCCTACATTTCCCGTTTCTAGTCATGGGTCGTCCTTAAGCAAACTACTTAGCCTTCCTAAGTCTTAGTATTCCCAACTTTGAATTTGGGGGATAATAATAATTTCATTGAAAGTTTGAGAATTAAATGAGACAATGGGAGGAAAGCATCTAGTACATTATGTTACTGTCCAGGAACTGTCACTGCCAGAAGGAGTTCTTTGATGTTCTAGGGGACAGAACTAAAGAGAAATTTTGAAGGGAAGTTACAGGTAAGTAGATTTCAGAAGCATAATATGAAACACCCTCTAACCCTTCCCCTACTCATTTATGATTAGGAGATTTAAATTCATTTTCTGGCCTTGCCAATAACTTACTATGTTACTTTTATTACAAATAAATTTTCCGGACAGCTAGAGTTAAGTTCTCAGCACACGCAAAGAAAATTCACTGATCACTCTCCAGGTTTTCTAGCTCTTCTCTTATCCTACGTTCAGTCAATGACAAAGTTTTCTCAATTCATCTCCTAAACACTAACATCTATTCCTTCTTCATTCCCATGCTGTTGCTTTAGGTCAGCCTCATCCCTTTTCAGCAGGGTCTCTTAGATTTCCTATGTGTTTTTCTTCCAGTTCTTATTTTGTATGTATATATATGTATGTATTTTGGGCTTACTTAAAAAAAAAAAGAAAGAAAGAAAAACTTGTTTCCCTGCTTTTAAAACACAAACTTATTATTTTAAATTATAGAAAACACAGAAACATAAATACAAAGTGACCATCATCTATAATCATGTAGCAATGACCTCCATTAAAGTAATTTTTCATTTAAAGTTTTTCATTTAAAGTTTTCATCTTCCTTTGAATACTTTAATATTTGCTTTGAAACTTTCTGTGTATTTCTAGTTCTTAATATTGTTGAGAGCATGTTGTACATACTACTAACTTTGAGGAAGCATCCTAGCCTCTCTCTTACCTTATATCCTTGTACATGCTGCTCTCTCTGCCTGTAATGCCCTTCCTGGTCCCACAGCATCCTTTCCATCCTGGGCCAACTACATTGTGTCTTTTTGGCTTTCTTACCGACTATGCTGTCCTTGAGGTCAGTTATCTTTTTATTCTGTTTTCAATACTTATCGTGTGTGTGTATCAAAATCTTATGAATTTATGACACTGATGCTATAATACACATCTCCAACAAAATTATTTTTGATAAGTGAGTATGACTGTTATATTGCAATAGTGTTCTGTGATTAGAGTGATGTGTGATTACTAGTTACACATAGTCCTGCAAAAAAATATTTTGGAAACTTAAAGCAGAGAGTGTTTAACTCATCTATGTAAATTCCTAGAATTTAAAGAATCATTCAGCCAATTATGGCACTTAATCTCTTGTACCAAAATTGTTTATGTGTTAGTTTCTTTCTCCAGGCTCAGACTGTCTTATTCATCTTATGTTCCCAGTACCTCTCACTATACATTGCACAGAGTATGTACCCAATAAATAAGAAGAAGAAAATAAGCAAAAATGTCAAATTAGATAAAACTTGCCTTACTAGATTCTTATGAAACACAGAGAAGACACTATCTACCTAAATAGTACTTGTTACTCTTTTATAAAATCAGAATAACAGATATTTTCTATTAGTACCTATTATGTGTATCATTACTATCAAATGCAATTGATAATTATAATATTCATTAATGCAGCCCTCACAAAATCTAACAAATAAAACAAGACCTCATTAGAATATATTATGGGTGCTACTGAATAAGACTCTCATGCAAAAAGATCACCACAAAATACTTAATCCATATGTTTAAATATTCTGTTTAAACACTTTGTATGGGTAACCAAATATCAGAAACAAGCATTACAAATATGATTTTAAGTTTCTTATAGTTAAATTCACATCATTTGCAATCTATTTGTAAAACTCTATTAACAGTTTATGTCATGACTGGTCTAAACGATATTTGATACTAATGGTTAAGAGGGTACAGACTGATATTTAAGATGTAAGGTTGCACCACAGTAACTTTGATGGGTTATTTTATAGAGGATAACCAGATATGACATTTCTAAGAAAGGTCTCTATCACTAAAGAAAAGGAATGGCCTAATTGCATCAGTGGGAACTGCTCCTTAGCATACCTTAAAAAAAAAAAAAGATAAATAAATGGAAGGAGGGGGGGAGAGGGTTCTTTTTCTCGCGGAAGGGATTGCCATTTCTGAGAAGAGTCATACTATAAGTGTTTTCTAGTAAATCTAAAGGGAGTGATAGGTACTTATAAAATCAGTAGCTCGCTCTTTTTTTTTTTTTTGCGGTACGTGGGCCTCTCACTGTTGTGGCCTCTCCCGTTGCGGAGCACAGGCTCCGGACGCGCAGGCTCAGCGGCCATGGCTCACGGGCCCAGCCGCTCCGCGGCACGTGGGATCTTCCCGGACTGGGGCACGAACCCGTGTCCCCTGCATCAGCAGGCAGACTCTCAACCACTGCGCCACCAGGGAAGCCCAGTAGCTTGCTCTTGTAATTACAACATAGTCTCTTCATGGTGGTTGATATGTTAGGATCAGTTCTGGGTTGCTTTAGAATACAGCTTGCTTTGTTACAAGCTTGGCTGTTATTGCACACTTCCTCTTTTGTGTAAGGTCACTTACTTAGATTAAACCGTTTGCAACAAGACTACTTTTCAAAATACATATGCCTGCTTTCCAAGGGTGATATTATAATGAAGGTGGAACAGACAAGCTACTGCACAACGAGACTTGCATCCAGTAGACATTTCGGTAGATATAGATGTTTAGGGTAAATGTATTCCTCACATATTTCTAAATGCAATCCTAGGGATGTAGGTAAAACTTGCTTCTGAGGGAAAATAAACTATAACATTAAATAGAATTTGCCAAGTAAACTATGGAACAGATTTTAAAAAATAGGTACTATGAAAAATAAAGCAAAATAAAGAATTCTTAATTATAAATTAAAATGAAATACTAAACATCCTTTATTCATTCTAATAATAAAGAGTATTGAGGGCCTACTTTATGCCAGGCACTCTTCACTATTTTCAAGTAAAACAGGGAGAAATTAAAGTGAAAGAAGAAACATAATCAACCAGTAGCAATTAACAAACTCAAATCTGACAATTGTTGCAACATGCTTTTTGGTTCTCTGGGATTTGGAAAGAGACCATGTATTCTCAACTTTCATCTCCTGAACAGGTTATATTCTTCCTGGGGTTTTAAAATCTTTCCTCACAAATCTAATTCTGACAGTTTTTAACTTTGCCCAATAAATTAAACCACAGTAATATCACCTATGATAACAAAGGAAATCTAACTGCAGAAAACATCTTCAGTGCTGACTTCTGGCAAATACAGATTTAACGGCAACTCGTCTTCTTAGCACCTCTCACTTAGAAGAGATAATGCATGTGAAAATAGACAAAATTGTAGGTTCAGTCATATCAAAATGCGATTTATGCCAAAATAGATCTGGGAATGTCAGTAACTGCAGAATAAATGACAAGTTTTGAACTTCTTAAAAAAGGAGTGAATTCAGTAATTATTTAACTTTTTGTGCGTTTGTGTGTGGTCGCAATAATTCTTTCTTGCAAAGCTTTAAAATTTTTATTTTTCCTTGAGCAAGCCTTGGGAATCCAATAAAATGCTATAACTACAGAATAACACATATTTTAGTGTTTTTACCCTCCTGGCATATTTTTGGCATGATATGACTTTTGCCATTAAAAAAATTAAATTAAAGTGGTACTGACAGAATTTCAAGTAAACAAAGCATCAACAGAAAGCGCAGTGCCTCTGTGTGCTGAGAGCTCCAACAGACAGTCATCTGCAAATGGACAACTTTAATTCGATTCCTGGCACCATTGGCCGTGCTGAGAATTCTCCTATCTCTTCACACCAGGGGTTTGCTCTTTTAAGCATTGCTCCCTGAAGGGAAGGAAAAACTAGAGAGAGAGGATTTCCAATGACCCTGCACAGATGAATGGATACGTCAATGGTGAATATCGGTTCAGCTTTGAACAGGGAATCCTGCAGTGGCCTCGCTTCTCCAGCCCTTCTATGCTAGTGTGAGTGTCGCTGAAGACTTGTGTGAACAGGAATCTTTAAAAGATCAAGACAGAGGGATGAGAAAGTAAAAATACAAGCAGAAAAAAAAGACAAAATGCTTTTTAAAAATTAATGAAAATTTAAATGTTTGGGAAATTCAGTTCTCCAGAGACAAGTGAGAGTGTATTAACTCTAGTGTTAGTGGGGCTTTGCATTTAAAACTTGGGTCTCTCAAAGGTAAATTCCAAAACACTAATTGCTCATAGAGTCAATTAGTAATGTGGTGTCCGTTTGACAGGTCTTGAGGAACAATTAAATACCGAATTGAGCACTAAGCACTTAGAATGCTCTTATTCTTTGCCCTGCCAGTATTATAATGAGAACATACACAGACACAAGCAAAAGGAAAAAATATCAATTCCATTTTGTTTGGAAGATGAGCGTTTTAAGTTACTAATCCTGCAACTGGGTAGATGCAAAAATTCTGCTTGAGTAACTGCAGAACACGCATTTATTTTCACATGCTTTATGGTTAGTTTTCATCCAGCTATCAATCAATCAATTATGCTGTGACATGCTGTAATTTCCTAATCATACTAATATTCATGCTTTTATCACTATCAAACCTAGAGCACATACATTTCAATGAGACAGAAGTCTAATTATTTAAATATGCTAGAGCATATTACATCTCCAAGGCTGTTTCCTTTATGAGTTTTTCTCCCCTAAAAATACATCTAATTTAATTGCAAAGAGAAAAGTATATTAAACAGCATTACGTCCCTCCAGTAAGCAAAACTGATATTTTACGGATCCCTATAAGTATGGAGTTTTTATGAATCTTTATTGAAAATTAACGTCTTTTGCTTGTTACTCAAAATAGCCAAATAGAATTTGTCACAAAAAGAAATAATAATCATATTCAAGGTGAAAGATACAATACGCTTATTTTGTTTTTCAATGCTCTTGACCTGAAAAAAACTATAGGGACTAACTAGGAATTGCTTTATATCCCCAAAATATGATTTCGCATCATTTCTTATAACTGGCTTAGCTCTCAAAACTTTTTTCTACAGCTTAAAATTTTTCATACTTAAGAAAAAGGACTTTTATTTGATCATTTCAATGTTCTCCTTGACAGGTGCCAGAGAAAATTTTTAAATTTTCAAGTAAGACTACTTCCCTGATGCATATGTTGCAATCTATAATTACAGTCTCTGTTGTGCAGATTACTTTAAAAGCAGTAAATGAGTATAAGTAGTATAGGTTACACATGGCAAACATATACATATTCCCTTACATCTTTACAGGGAAAAAAAATTCAGGCTCAGTTGCCACCATAAATACTTCCTACAGTGCTCTGAAGCCAACAGTCCACTCAAATCATGGATATAGCTCCTCAGATACATTTCCTTTAACAGAATATGTTTCAAGGTATATTTCCAAGAGAGCCCTGAAAATTCCATTATTTTTGTCAGTGGGGAGTGAGCACAGATACATTGAAAACTAACAGGAAACAGTAATACAATGAACAACAGCAACACCAACAAAAAATCCAAAAGGCATTATTTTTTAAGTACAAAATCAATTAGTTTTCAACTAATAAAAGTTGTCTGTTCTAAATTTCATACCTTTACATTCACTTTTTTTTTTTTTTTTTTGCGGTACGCGGGCCTCTCACTGTTGTGGCCTCTCCTGTTGTGGAGCACAGGCTCCGGACGCACAGGCTCAGCGGCCATGGCTCACGGGCCCAGCCACTCCGCGGCATGCGGGATCCTCCCGGACCGGGGCACGAACCCGTGTCCCCTGCATCGGCAGGCGGACTCTCAGCCACTGCGCCACCAGGGCGCAGTGTTCACCACTCTGAACTATATTTAATTACACAAAAGATAGGGTTAACAAATATACCTGAGCAGAATGGGAGTGTCACCTTACATTAATGACAAAAAACCAAGAGAAAATTCCTCAACCTGTACTTGAGCAAGTATTTAGAATAAAACTGGTATCTATCAGTCCTGATGCTTTGAACCTCAAGTCTCCTAAATAGTGATAAATACCAGGCATGCCCAGAGTCTCTTCCTTGTCCCTTAACAGACTGTTTGGCATCAAGTGCTCAGTGGGCCGGAAACCCACAGCCAGCCAGGGAGGGACAGCACAGACGGAACCATGTTTATTCTGTCAGAGGCAGCTGATTCGGATGACACCAACTCTTCACATTAAACCTGCTAAGCAGGGATTTACCCAGAGGGCTTCCCGAAACTTGGAGCACTTGCCAATGCAGTTCACAAACTGTAGTATATGTTAATAAGGGTGGCAGTAGGCTGTTGTAGCTGCTGTACAATGCATGTTAAGAGTTCTCTGGCAGCGGATTTCCCTCAAGTTTCATTTTGAAAAGTTAGGATTGTGCAGTTTAAAGTTATTTAAAGAGAATATCTACAGTAACTTAAACACTCTGATTTTTGTATTTGACTTATTTCAGAGTCAGGGATTCCTAAAGGAAAGTCTCAGAAATCAATGGAAAAATTAACAGCCAAAGCTCCAATTTCATATCGCTGAATCACACAGCTTGAAAGGACTCTGGAGGCCATTACTTCAGTCCTTTCATCTTACAGTTGAGTGGGCTGAGGCCCAGAGTTCTTGTGGCTCAGGAGCAGTGGAGCCAGGATTAGAACCTAGACATCTTCACAATCTAGAGGGCTTTCCATTATACAACCCTGGCTGACTTGCACCTTCTTAGAAAATAAAAAATCCACGTACTGGAACATAATCATAGTTTCAAGATAGTCCTCCAGAGGCAGAGGAGTTGGAAATCTGATGAGGAAAAGGAAAATACAATGGAAATGGCTGCAAGTCACGGGTGGTGCCCTCAAAAAATAAATCAGTTTCAATGGGTACAAAATATTCTTAGAATTATAATATGACTCGTGTTGGTAACGATTAGGGATGAGCTTATTATTCATTTTTCACTAAAAATCTAGTAAATAAGTCTGAGGTCCTTGTGTTTATAGAGTCTATGTTCTTTAGACCATTCAGGCTCCAAAGATTGCCAACAGAACTCATGTTTATGCATTATGATGCTTTCCAGTAAAAAAGAACACTTGTCTGTCAAAACTGCATTATTAATCTGTTATGGTATAACCATGTATCAACCTAACCTGATAGATTCATTTAGTTGTCATTTTAAGTGAATGAAATATTCTTTTTCTGTCACTATAGACTATTCTGGCCCAGGTCACTTGGGAATGACTGAGCCATGACGCCCAGCATGTAAACTACCCATTGAAAGTTATTTTCTCAAAGTATATTTACCCTCCAGCCATTATGGTATAGTTTCCCACACTGTTAGCTTAGGTTGATGCTAATGACTGGCACCCTAGTGATCCAACAGATCCCGAAAGCTTCCACAAATACTGTAAACCCTGTGGGACAGTGACAACAACTTTAGACTTAGGAGTAAAGAAGGCTGGGTAATTAGTCTCAGCTCTAATAATTAGTTGTGTTCACTTAGCACTTGATCATTTGTCTCCTCATCTACAAATGGAGTTAGCTTAGATTACCCCTAAGGCCTTCTTTATCTCTAAAATGTTATGCTAAGAAACTAACTTTAGGAACTGAAAAAATAGGAAAGTAGGAGAGTGTATGTATGCCTTATCTAAGACAACCTACAACCTACAAAACACTGTGGATACTCGGATGAAGGAACACCTAATAACACTTGATAGAGTTGGTTATATATCTACCAGAACTCTAAGTTCTCAGAGGCAAGTACTGAATATAATTCACCTTTATATCACCAACAGCTAACACAGTTCTTGACCCATGGTGGGTCCTGCTTAATTATATATCAGATGAATAAATAAATCTGAATCTTGTAGGATGGAAAACTGGAATGGCATTCCAGATAGATGGAATACTATATGAGAAGGCTTTGCAGGTATGAAAGGATATGGTGTGTGTTCAGGGAGAGAAGAGAAGTGTGCCTAGATCATGAGGAATGTGGTATAAGAGTGGTAGGAAATGAGTTTGGTTTCCCATTCAGGAAGGGTCCTAGCATTAGCAACCAAGAACACTCTACATCTGAGCAGAATAGGGAGAACATCCTCCATTTTATGTACTAGGCAGTAGTGTGCAAAGGAAAATATGCAAACAATATATAGAATACACCCACAGTGTCAGGATATGCCAAATGAAGTGGAATTGCTGGAAGTAACGTAGTAAATGAGATGGGGAGATGGGAATTTGGTATTATACTTCCTGGGGAGGATCCTATACCTCTCCTCCCACATTCTCACTCCCAAGCCATGGTGATACTAGGCTTAATCATGGTGAGCAGAGGGTCCTTTGAATCCTTGAAACTGAGCTGTTGCACCCCCTACCTTATTCTTACTTTCCCACATCCCTGTGGGGGCAGGTCCTTATTGTCTAAGACATTTCCCTTCCTGGGAAACGGCACATGTTCTTGCTCTAGAAACAATGGCTCCCAAGGTAAAGCTGGTTGTACTTACAAGAAAACAGGGCCTCTAACTGTAACTCTTTCCTAACTAGTCTCCTTTGATGAGTCTACTTTAAATAATGAAGCTTGAGTAAAGGTTCTAAAAGCAAATGAACATCTGAGAATAACTCAGACTCAGAAAAAATAGTTGTAACTAACTATACAAGGAAGTAAATAAGCAAGCCCAAAGAACCAATCTATTACTACAATACTAGTCACCATATATAATACAATAAACTTTGAAATTCGATGCAAATTGTCAGCAACATGAAATGTATCAGTATAGTCATTAACACAATCATTGGTTAATCATTAATTAATCTTCAGCCTGGTTACTGCCCTTATATCTGGTAATCCACAACTATGCGAAGGTCTTGAGATACAAAACTCATTTATATAATCTTGGCTTTGGAGGGAGAAACTGTTTTAAAATCTTTATAGGTTAATTTTTTTCTCCATTTACTATGTTCTTAAAGGTTAAAAAACTAAGAGATAATGTGAATGTAGTCTTTTGGAGTGACTCCACAGTCACTTCTGGGGAAAAGCTGACCATATTTCCGAGGGAAGCATTTATAGTTACAATGTATTTCCTTAATGCAAATATGATGTATGTATTTCATTTAGGAATTTAATGGGACATTTCTGCATTTTATACTTAACTTTAGGTATTGTTTCAAAAAGAAAATGAAAATTTTATACCACTGTGATGTCAGCAGCCTAAAAGTTAAGAATGGTTTTGTCTTTCAAGGGTCTATTTGGTAGGTCAGGAATATCTTCTCATAGAAATAGCATTTTAAGTGCAATGGTTATATTTGCAGGTGAGTCTACAAAATGATAAGTACCTCACAAAAAGCATTACACTTGCTCACACTAAAAGCACTGTTTGCATAATATATGAAGTCTGAGTTATAACTATATATGCCTAAAAGACACATGGGATGGGACCCAGTGCTCAACAGCTACTTAATAGAAAAGTATATGTCCAGGTTAGTCATTATCCAATTTCTGTAAATTGGGAGACAGAAGTTCCTCATACATGTGAGGTGATCCTACAGACTTCCAACTGTAAGAATAAGTCATTAGTAAATCCAGAGCATGGACTGTATTTGCATATTTAAATTGATCACCATCATGTAGCAATTTCCAGTACAAATTAAGGATGAAAATTATTTTCATCACTTCTGTTCATAAGAATATTAAAATAAATATGTAATTTGGAATATATGGCTTTTGGAAAAGAAAAGTTTCTTTTTCTGGTTATTGAATTTTTACTGTTCTGTCAAATCAGGAGCAATATTAGTTGAATGAATCTGCTCAAAAATCTTCAACTGTATTAGAGGACTAACTCAATATAGGGCTACTATATAATGAAATACTTTTGCTCTACTGTATCTCCTTTTTGTTAACTAAAACTAAATTTACTTAAGTGTTGTAACGTATATTTTAGAGTCACGAGTCATTGTTGCTATGTTATTAAACTCTTATAAGAGAGACTCTAACTATAAAATGTTTGAGAGTTTGTACATTTCATTGAAAACATTCACTGAGATAATAGGCCAAAAATAAATTAGGGGTTGATAGCCAACATTTTACTTTTCAAGTCAAAGGAGTAACATTCCTCCCGGTATGTCCAAAATTTTACAATGATAAATCTGAAGACTTTACTTCATTCCTTTTTCTTTTTTTTTACAAAAATATAGCTATAGCATGTTTCAATGAAATAACATTAAAGTGAAAGTAGTGAGAAAATAAATGTTATTACTGTTCTTTAAGGATTAGCATATATATGTACCTCTCAGCCACATAAACATTTCGTTTTAAACATAAAGTCAGTTTATGTACCATCCTATTGGAACAGGATAAATAGGGCCCACCACCATCTCTGTTGACAATACATTGATCTCACATTAATTTGATTGAAGGTGGCTTGCCAACACATCTCACTTTCCCCATTTAAGCGCAGTCAGATAAGAAAAACACAGTGATGTTTAGCAGATAGGCCGGGTGACACAATAGAATGAAACTCATTGAAGAAGTGTAATTATAGTGATTACTTCAGAAAAGAGAGCAGATACACTGATGGAAAGAAGTAAACATTGCCACAATTATGGGAGCCCAGTTTCCTTTTGGTATAGATACACACGTCCCAGACAACACCAACCTAGCAATAAGATCACAGAAAACATTCCAACTTAACAACATAAAAGCACTAAAGGTTACAAAATGGCGTGAGCCAATTTGCCAAAGTGCTGGAACAAAGGCCCCCTCTGTTTTGGGTGAATTCAATATATCTAATAGATTAGTCAAACAGAGAAGTCTTCCTTCCACAATTAAAACGAAGTACAAACATCAGGAAAGTTTGCCCCAGAGGAATGTAATCTGCAAATGCTTTTTAAAGCTGTTATTTTGACGGCTGTGAAAAATAAACAGTGTGAGGTGTCTAGTTCTCTCAGGTAACTGTCCCATGAGACCAGCTGTAGAGGCAGGGAGGGTTCATCTATGACATTAATTAGGCATATTTAATCTACTGGCATCAAAGCACCTAAGAACTGTATCATAATATGACCAAAGTAAGGAAAACCTCACCCCTCCCCAGTCCACTAAATTAGAGATAAAAATAGAAAGAAAAACAGAGCTTGAAAAGGGTCCCCTAACTCACCTAGTGTAACCCTTGCTTGCCATTCCTGAAGAAACATAGACTCCAGGAGGTTTACAGCCCGGTCTCAGGTCACACAGCAAGTTAGTGAATGAGCAAGACCAGAACCTGAGGCTCCGGACTCCCAGTTCTGTGTTTTTCCACTATAACCTGATTATTTTTCAGTAACAAATCTTACAAAACAAGAACAGCCATTTAGATAAATTTAAACTGTAAAAGTCATAGAATACTTCAAAAGCATTTGAATCATCTTTGTCACCAGCTCTCTGTGAGGTACACAGAAATATTTTTATGTCAGATGTATATGTACCTATATATGTAGATATGTAAAAAGAGAGACAAAATGGAAGAAAGACATGCAGAGAGACTAAGAGAGAGAGAGAAGGTGTGTGGGAGCCTGACAGAGGTAGGAGACAAGAAAGTGTGAAAGAGAGATGAGTGAGTGCAAAAGCCAGAGAAAGTGGCAGACAGACACACAGAAACACACGCACAGGCACAGGCAGGCAGAAGGGAAGAGACGGTGAGGGCTTAAATAACTTGCCCAAGGTCAAAGAACCACTACTTGTCTGAGTTGTACCTCAAATCCAGTACTGAAACCCAAATCCCCCTGCTCTTTCCACGATCCTTAAGGAAGGCTCCACACAAAAGCAGAGGTGAATTAGAATACAACTCTTTGCTTTTGGTTGTTGCTCTTTGATTTTGGCCTCAAGCCCCACCCCAACTCTTACCTCCAAGTAGGATGGTTAGAATGGAATGGGTGGAATCATCTTGATAGAATCAAAGCAATGGCTATTGTCTAAATGGTTGAAAGAGGCACTTCTGTTTCTAAACCATTAGCGAAGTCCTGCCTTGGGAAATAAAATATCAAGAGAAATATATCTTTTACCTGTCATTAGGGATTTAATGACCTCTACAACATGGGGTTCTTGACTTGGGATTCATGGAAGCATCTGATTGTATCTGTAAACCCTTGATACTGTATGCAAAATTTAGAGCATGGGTGCATTTTCTAGAAAGAGGGTGGATCTGATTCCCAGAGGTCCCTCACTCAGAAATATTGAGCCACTGCTTTGTAAGTGTGCGGAAAGACTAAAGGCATACACACTTTCTGTACATCAAAATTACCTGAATAATCTGGACAAAATAAATAATTTAGAAAACTAACGGTAATCAATCTTCAGTGCTCCCACACCTTACACATTTTTTGTTTTGAGTATAACTGCAAAATATTTCCCATTTTTGCTCCAGCCACTTTTAGTGTGGAACTCTAGTTATAAAAATGATGTGAGAATGTGAATTTCATTTTAAAAGAACCATGGCTTAATTTAAAACTAAGTTCATCGGTGTTTGGTGTGATTTAGTGATAACACCAAATCGGTAGGCTTTTTTTTTTTTTTAAGCAAACCCTATATAAAATATACCGCATTTAATTCAAGTGTATTCTTAACGGGCTGCTCTATTCATCAACATTAAAACAAACAGTGTTTTAAAACTAGATCAAAGGCAATCATCTCATTTTTTTTTTTTTAAGTTTATTGACTTTGTCACAATACTGCTTCTGTTTTATGTTTTGGTTTTTTGGCCATGAGGCATGTGGGATCTTAGCTCCCCAACCAGGGATCGAACCCGCACCCCCTGCACTGGAAGGTGAAGTCCCAACCACTGGACTGCCAGGGAAGTCCCTCTCATATGTTGATACATATAAAATTTCCAGTGTCCTCTGCTTCCAAATTAAAGCAGAATTATAAAAAGGACTCTCCTCTACTGCTGAAGTACATCACTGCCTGGGTCGTGGGGACAATTCAGGGATGAAGAATTAGAAAACCAGTGCTGTGGTAGCTAGTTTCCAAAATGGCCTCCAAGGAACCACACTTCCCAGCCTTTCTTTAGTCCCTGCCCACAGTGAGTTGAGTCACACACTGCTTCCCTGTCCCCAGTAGAAGGCAGCAGAAGCAGCACCAAGCTAGTTCTATCATCAGCTTTTACACTCTCGGAGGCCTGATCTTTCATGTAAGAAGTCTGCCACCCTGTTGAAGAGGCCCCAGGGAGAGGCCACGTGGAGGGGCCATACCTAAAGGAAGAGGCCCTGAGACTAAGGCAGAGAGAGGCCCAGCTGTTCAGTGTCCCAGCTGAGCTTATTAGCCTCCCTGCAGCCCCACCAAGGTACCAGACATCTGAGTGACCATACTGGCCATTGTAGCACATGAGTCCTGCCATGACTGCAGCCCTAGCCAACGGCACCTGGAAGAATTGCTCATCTGCACCCAGTCAACCCACATAACCATGAGAAATAATAAAACTGTTACTGTTGTAACAGCTACTAAGTTCTCGAGTGATTCACTAAGCAGCAATAGATAAAACAAGCTAAGGGGGGGATGGCATGAATAGTGAGCTTACAAGATGAAATTCAGAAGATGATAAAGTGTAAGTAATGAAAGAAAAACATTTATTAAGTACTAACTAATTTGCCCATCACTTATCTCATTAAACCTCATCACTACACTGACAAAGAGAGTTTGAGCAACGTTATTGCCCAAGGTCATGGAGCTAAAAAGTGGAAGAGCCAGAGGTTGAACACAGATTTTCTTTCACAGCCTCAATGTACTCATTTCATTGCACCCTAAAGGCTGTGAAGGGGTAGACAGGGAAGAAGGGAGAAGACTGACACACAGAGAGAGGCTTGACATTTAATAATTTGTGATGAAAACCTTTCTGAAGCATATCCATACTTTTAAAAATAGAAATACACCCACCATTATTTAACCTGTTTTAATGACTAAGCATCATTATTACTGATATCTATATTGCAACTGCAGTGTGCTGTAATATAATATATACTTGGAGACATGTAGGATTATTTGATTCTATATTAAAATGATCCCAAAATGCCACGATAAGTTTTAGTTCCTCTTTCTGATTTTTATATATTTTCTGTTTTTCTCTTGGTGTTAGGCTGTCTCTTGTAGACACAGAAAAAGTGATCTGTGTGAAAAGAGAAGACGAGAGCTTGCAGGTTCCTATAAACAAAATGCATGTACCTTCTAACGTAAAGTTTGATGTTTAGGGTAGCTGGATAAGTAAATTCTAGATGAGGAAGTTTTTAGTTAGCTGCTGAATTCCTTGCAACACTGTGACTTTGTACAGGAACTAAAGGAATAGTTTCTGCTCTAAAGAGCTCTAAGCCCTGTGGACAGCCTGGTGATTTTCAAATTGGACTCAGTGGGAACCCAGGGGTCTGCACCAATCCAACAAAAGATGTTTTACAGATGCTGCAGTTAAGTATTTTCTGGCAAATGCTAAAGACTTAAAGCTATTCTTTCATTGCTTTTAACCATTTTATAGTTTGGGGTTCTGAGTTTGACTTGGTTTGAAAACAAAAAGTTCTACTGTTCAAATGCTTTTGAAAATCAGTGATTTGGGAGATGCATTGTGGTTAAGGAGGGGTGACAGAGTTGAGGGGTTGCCTGGCAAGGGATCTTAAATATTTTTGCCAATTTTTATGTTCTGTATGCAATAAGAAATGTAATGCTTTCAAAAATGAGAGCTAACCTTTACTAGAAAAAGTTTACATTGTTGATACTCTGCTGTTGGCTACCGTGGACACAAACAGCTACAATACTGGCAGCGCCTCTAAGCTCAATTCATTCTAGTTAGGAGATAAAAGACTTTTGATAGCAAGTCATTACATCACAGGCAAACGTATTTATGATATACAACACTGGACCATGTTATTTTTAGTGTTAAGACATTCAGCAGTTTAGGGTTGTCCAAGAAATTTCTAAAATGCCAATTTTAAAGGACTTATTTCAAGCAAAACTTATACCTACTTATAGTTGCTTCTTTCAAAGTGAACTTAGGTTATTCACTGATCAAAATGTGTATAGCTATCCTTTAAGGACATCCACAATTACTGTTGTCATACCTCCAGTAGGCAGTTCAAATTGCTTAAAACTTTGGTAATGACTACGTGGCTATGTTTGAATGAAGGTCATCTGCCCCTCCATTCACTGCTCATATTGAGCCTTTTGTACACATATCTCAGGGTCCTTTACAAAGAACACTAATCAAGATACAAAATAACATTGTAGCAAATAATCTTGTCACAAATTCCATTACACAGTAAAAGCTAAATAAAAAATAACAGCTTTTCTGCCTATATTTAGAAATTTATATCACTTAGTGTCAGGCAATTCAGAGAAGAGAATTCCACAAAAGAGAGGAAAGTGACAGGAAAAGATCCATTAACTAACACGCGCACACGCACACACACACACACACACAGAGTCACAAACACTTTCACCAATAAAAATGTTAAAAATGAGCCTAGGAAATTAGTAATTAGGGATAGGATTTTTCTACATTGTTTTAACATATTTTACCAAAAAATTAGATAAACTGATAAATTATTCTGAAATTACTTTGAGCAAATATATTCATCCAAATTTAGGCAATAATATAATATCTCAATTTAAACACACACACACACACAGAGTCACACACACTTTCACCAATAAAAATGTTAAAAATGAGCACACACACACACATACACACAGAGTCACACACACTTTCACCAATAAAAATGTTAAAAATGAGCCTAGGAAATTAGTAATTAGGGATAGGATTTTTCTACATTGTTTTAACATATTTTACCAAAAAATTAGATAAATTGATAAATTATCTATTCTGAAATTACTTTGAGCAAATATATTCATCCAAATTTAGGCAATAATATAATATCTCAATTTAAACATTAAACAGGTAAAAAATTCTTGCTTAGGTTAGTTAGCAGATGTTCTGCTAAAGAAGTTTATGTACTTTGGCTTGTTTAAGGAAAAAGTATGAATTATTCCCACTCCCGTCTCTTAGGCCTCACAAACACCCTTTGAACTTCATGACCCTATCATCCATAATTTCTCAAAATGTTTTATATTTGCTGAGTAATTTTCACTGGTTCCCAAACAAACTCAATTCTAATTGTCTTTCTTGTTTTATAAGTTAAGAAAACTAGAAGTTGGAGGAAATGGACTTTAATAAAACACATACTTAGTTCATGTAGGAATTGACCCATTACTATAGCACAAGGAATAATAATTGATTTTGCCTCAGACCTAAATATTTTGACCAATTCTTTTTCCTTCTTGCTAAGGCCTGCTCTTTTTATTGGTCTCTCATATGTAACTCATATATATTAATTTGAAAGGCGTTCTTGAAAAACAGTACCTAGCTCATTGTAAGCTTAATGAATATTGGAAAACTATATAAATAAATGACCTTGAAGAACTCACAAAGACCTAAATTCACTCAAGCTGCATATCTTCCTACATGCCCTCTCAAACATACACATACCCACCTTGCTTTAAATATATGTGTCTTGTGCTATCATACTTTCCTTTGAAAACCTTGAGGTGATGAACACTAACAGAAAAACGTAGAGTAATGAAGCAACTGACAAAGGATTCATCTCCAAAACATACAAACAACTCATGCAGCTCAATATCAAAAAAACAAAACAACCCAATCCAAAAATGGGCAGAAGACTTAAATAGACATTTCTCCAAAGAAGATACACAGATTGCCAACAAACACATGAAAGAATGCTCAACAACATTAATCATTAGAGAAATGCAAATCAAAACTACAATGAGATATCATCTCACACCGGTCAGAACGGCCATCATCAAAAATCTACAAACAATAAATGCTGGAGAGGGTGTGGAGGAAAGGGTACCCTTTTGCATTGTTGGTGGGAATGTAAATTGATACAGCCACTATGGAGAAGAGTATGGAGGTTCCTTAAAAAACTAAAAATAGAACTACCATACAACCCAGCAATCCCACTACTGGGCATATACCCTGAGAAAACCATAATTCAAAAAGAGTCATGTACCAAAATGTTCATTGCAGCTCTATTTACAGTAGCCAGGACATGGAAGCAACCTAAGTGTCCATCAACAGATGAATGGATAAAGAAGATGTGGCACATATATACAATGGAATACTACTCAGCCATAAAAAGGAATGAAACTGAGTTATTTGTAGTGAGGTGGATGGACCTAGAGACTGTCATACAGAGTGAAGTGAAAGAGAAAAACAAATACTGTATGCTAACACATATATATGGAATCTAAAAAAAAAAGAAAAGAAAAAAGAAAATGGTCAGAAGAACCCAGGGGCAAGACGGGAATAAAGATGCAGACCTACTAGAGAATGGACTTGAGGATATGGGGAGGGGGAAGGGTAAGCTGTGACAAAGTGAGAGAGTGGCATGGACATATATACACTACCAAACATAAAATAGATAGCTAGTGGGAAGCAGCCGCATAGCACAGGGAGATCAGCTTGGTGCTTTGTGACCACCTAAAGGGGTGGGATAGGGAGGGTGGGAGGGAGGGAGATGCAAGAGGGAAGAGATATGGGAACATACGTATATGTATAACTGATTCACTTTGTTATAAAGCAGAAACTGACACACCATTGTAAAGCAATTATGCTCTAATAAAGATGTTAAAAAAGAAAAAAAAAGAAAAAGGTAGATTTTTGTGTTTAGTCACTCCCACTCTTTTATTCATTCAACACTTAAACTTTGTCTAATACAGTAGTATAGCATAATAGTAATTAAGAGACAAGGTTTGGAGCAAGATTTCCCGAGTTTGAATTTTAACTCTACTACTTACTGGCAATATAATCCACCAATCTCGGCCTCAATTTTCTCATCTCTAAAGTGGCACCCACTTCAAAAAATTGATGTGAAGATTCAATGAGCTAATATATGTAATATGCTTAGACAATTTCTAGTACAGAATAAGTACTCAATAAGTATTAATTATTTATATCATATTCCAGGCCCTGTGCTAGCACTAGGAATGCAATGGTAAATAAAAAACAGGCACAGTCTTCAGCCTTGCTAGACCTTAAGTCTAGTCCTAGAGCTTTATGCATTATTTCCTTCTATTAAAATATATTAGGGGCTTCCCTGGTGGCGCAGTGGTTGAGAATCTGCCTGCTAACGCAGGGGACACGGGTTCGAGCCCTGGTCTGGGAGGATCCCACATGCCGTGGAGCAACTAGGCCCGTGAGCCATGGCCGCTGAGCCTGCACGTCCGGAGCCTGTGCTCCGCAACAAGAGAGGCCGCGATAGTCAGAGGCCCGTGCACCGCGATGAAGAGTGGTCCCCGCTTGCCACAACTAGAGAAAGCCCTCACTCAGAAACGAAGACCCAACACAGCAAAAATAAGTAAATATATATATATATTATAAGGTTGTTACCAGAGAATGAATAGACTTTAACAATGGGGAAAAGTTTAAAAAAAACAACAAACTAAAATTTAAAAAAAAAATAGTATTTTGGATATAAAATTGAAGGCAATATTTAGCTTTATTTAAAACTTCATATTTTTCTGCTGCTTTTATGGATAAAATTGTATGACAGGGCTTCCCTGGTGGCGCAGTGGTTGAGAGTCCGCCTGTCGATGCAGGGGACACGGGTTCGTGCCCCGGTCCGGGAAGATCCCACATGCCGCGGAGCGGCTGGGCCCGTGAGCCATGGCCGCTGAGCCTGTGCTCCGCAACGGGAGAGGCCACAACAGTGAGAGGACCGCGTACGGAAAAAAAAAAAGTATGACAATAACACTATCAGTTTTTCCAGAACCAAATTATGGCTTCAGTTTATTTTGTGATTTCTTGATTAGTTTAACACATTAGTATTTTTTAAAATATCATTGCTAATGTTTTATATCAGAAAGTAACCTATTTTAAGTATACAATTTAAAAATATTTATGTGATCTTAGTCTATTCGGAGCAGTTCCTCTCCTCACCAATGAATCTCTATAAGATGGAAATCAGTGCAAAACGCAAAATAGATTTTATACAACAGAAATTTTCTTTTCAAGAAGTTTTATTACTGTGTAGTTTAGAAACATTTTTATGGACACTTTTTTCTTTTTCCTTAGTTCTGAAAGTAATAGAAAGGCAGCAGGATGTGTTTAAGGTCTATGTTTAATGTTATCTAAACAGTGTGCGGTTGTGGACTTAAGTTATAGAAACGTCTTGCTAAACTGGAGCCAAGACCTAATATGAATATATGAAGAATTTGAAAGCTATGGTGTCCATAGGTCTCATTTTGAATAGGTGAAAGTCTTGATGTACGAATAATCTTGAAGACTGGAAGAAAGGTGAAAAACAAAGAGCTTTCCCATATAATTTCATTAACTATTTTTTTATTCCACTTCCTATCATTGATTTCATTACATTTCTATAACTATCATAGAAGTCGTATTACTGCATCCTGAACAGGATGTTGTGCAATATTCAATATACTGTAATTCATCTGTATTTGGAGGGAGAGCATATTGGAATGATGAAAAGTGCCTATTAAATTATAATTGTTTATAGACAAGAGCCTCATGTTATTTGGGTTTAATTTTGGCACAGTACTTAGCACCGATCAGGTTAAGAAAAGACAGGTTATTGATGAAGATGGTGACATACTAATCAGGTGTTCACTCATCCTCAAAAGCGCTAATGCTGGACTCTAGGTAATTATTTCTTTAGGGTAGTTGGGGCTTTGACCCACTTTCAAGCTTAGTAATAAGAATTAGGGTATAACTCAGTGTTGTATTTAACTTTTAAGCACCAAGTGCATCAGCATAAAATGGATTAGAATTGCTTTGTTAAGAGGAAGGGGAAAGGCAAGAGAACAAATCTACATTACATGCTAGTCTCTAGGCCTAGTTATTTTTCTCAGGCCCCCACAGTTAATCATTTACTTAAAAATGTGAAGAAAAAAGAAAGATGTGGGGATATTTTATTAATTCACATAGGAGGAGAGTTCTAGCAGAAGACTGAAAAACTGTAGAGGACATTCCAGCCTGAGATGAGAAGTTGAACCAGGGGCTTCTAATGTGAGATTATCAGCTCTGCTATCGTAAGACTTTATGCTAAAACATACCCTCTGTTAAAAACAAGGTACATGTTTGCACACACACAGTACATACTCAAGAGATTTTTATTCTTCTCTAAGAACTGCTTTTCAACTAGGAAATATGGTATCTCAGGCCATGACCTTCTTTCAAGATGAAGTAGCCAGCACTTGACAAGCCATGACTTGGATACAGTTGGTAGCCGAAATGGCTCCTTGACATTTATTTAACAAACCTTATATATATTAAGCACAAATCTTTGCCAGGTTCCAGAGATAAAGAGGTAAGATAACTTTAAGGACCTCATAGTCCAGTGCTGGAGACAAGATCACAATTAATTATTAGATAATGTGGTAAGAAATGTGACAGAAAAAGATGGCAATAGTTTTACAGCCCATGATAGTTTTTCAGTTGACAATGGAAATACGATATACACAGCATGGAAACATCATACTAGTTTGATGTTCCTAGTTCCTGGTTTCCTAGTTTCTATCATCAAATTCTACCAGCAGCTTTTGCACCCAGTCACATCCTCCTCACTGAAAAGGTAATCACATTTTTTATAATTCATGATTGATGAATCCATTTTGATATGCTGTATTGAAAAATCAGGATATATTCCAGACTCTTGAGGCTGATGCTATCTTTCTCCCACATATAGCTTGGTTTCTCAGAGAGAAAAATGTGGTTTAAGCTCTAATGTTTATAATGTCTCCTATAATGAAATAAACACTACAATACACACACACACACACACACACACACACACACACACACACACACACACACACACACACTCTGAGCTCTACATTTGCAAAGGTAACTCCGTCTCTAAACACTCCAGACAGCAGAGACATTTTGGGTCTTACTAAGATTCTGGAGGTACTTACAGAATAAATGACCTGAACTAGATAAGCTTTCGTTGCTTCTTCAATAGCTTTTTATAACAATACTTTCAACAATGTCAAATTAGATTAAGAACACTTTTAAATCAAATGACTCAGATTTGGAATAAGTAGCTTTCCTTTTGCAAATAATCAGATACATAAAAAATGTTAACAACAAAATATCGTATCTCCCCAAGATTATTTATGTAAAAAATAAATAAATCTGTAAGGTTATTAATTAATGAATGAATATTACCCCCTGGTTGCTGACTCTTCCCTAGAGATATCCAGAGATAATTTGGGAGCTGAATAAATTTTTTGTTGATGCTGATGAATGATCACCTTATACTGTTTATTGGATATCAACAGTTCTAAATATCCCGAAGCTTTAAGACAAGCACGGTGACATGTTACCCCAAATCAGAACTTATTAGAAATGAAATTTATATGGTTATAACGAAGCAGTAAGAAAAAAAGGAAGGTATCCCATAAAAGCAAAAAACTTGAAAGGCTAAATAAACTTGTGCTTATTAGAACTAATCCAGCCCCTAGTTGTAGCCAACCAAGTCAGGCCCCACTCCTAGGGGCTCATCAAGTTAAATTTCTGTTATGTGCTAAACCTGAGAAGATTAGATTGCCTCCACCTGCTAAATCAGAAAAACTAGGACACTGGATTTGGCATGAGCGGATGGGTTAGAAATCTACTGAGGAGTCAGAAGCTGAACTATCAAATGATTAAAATTGCTTCTAACAGGCATTATTTTCCACTGTTTCATCAATAAGGAAGCAGGCGCCTCTGTACTATTTCACAGGATGGGAATGCTTTCTGGAGTTAGATTGTTCAAGAGCTGCTTTTTAAAATAGCAATACCCTTATCATAGTAAAACTTGCCTGCTGAGTCAAAAGGAAAGTTGGCCTCATCTATCTCATCTACCTTTAGGAAGAATTTAAATTGTAAAGTTGCCCGGCATGATTCCAGCTGTTGGCTACTACAGATACTTTTCAATATCCACTCTTTTATTGCTCTGAAGGTATATGGATAAGCAGGTATACACTGTAAATGGAAAACAGAAAGAAGGTCATCTTTAAAAGTCCAACTGAATGAAAGCAAACAGTAAGAAACCTGTACTTTTCTTTTGTCCATCCAAAGAATCTGGCTCTACCAGACTCCACTCCAGGAGGAAAAAAAAAAAAAAAAAAATCACAAATAGTGCCAAGGCGTATCTCATTCCTTATGATGATGAAGGGAGGAAAAGTTCCAAAAGAGAAATAATATTTCCAACAAGGACATTAAAGCTAATGCTATTTTGATGTCAAGTGCACCTTCCCCTAATCCTCACTGATTTTTATTCAGCTTAATTTGAAGCCACCATAGAACTCTGCTTTAGGAAGCCTCCGCACTCTCAACAAATTTAATCAGCAGGGATGATAAAATAGGTTCTGTAACGGTACATGACTAACCCAGAGACATAAACATCGATAAATTCCAATGCAACATTTGGGCATAAAGTGCATAAAACGTGCCTTAAGAGGTATATCCTTGCAGAATGTTGGCGTATGTCGAAGATCAGGATGTCAGACAGATGAGTGTACGTCTGCACGTGTGTGTGTGTGCATGTGTGTTAGTTAGTCTGGGGTTCGCCCAAAGTTGCCTGAGTGAAGCTGAAAATTCAAGAGGAATTCTAGAGTAGTCACTTAATACAAATGAGAAGACTAGCGTAATTAAGAGAAGCCTAGGGCTTCCCTGGTGGCGCAGTGGTTGAGAGTCCGCCTGCCGATGCAGGGGACACGGGTTCGTGCCCCGGTCCGGGAAGATCCCACATGCCGCGGAGCGGCTGGGCCCGTGAGCCATGGCCGCTGAGCCTGCGCGTCCGGAGCCTGTGCTCCGCAACGGGAGAGGCCACAACAGTGAGAGGCCCGCGTATGGCAAAAAAAAAAAAAAAAAAAGAGAAGCCTATATGTAACCAGCAACAAGTTCTTTCGCTTTGCCAGACTCTGGTAGTAAGAGGGAGGTAGAATCCCTTATTACATATTTTTAGTATGTCCTGCCAAATAGTGTAAAAAATAAATTATTCATACTTCTATGAAAAGACCTCAGAAATATGTAATAGAAGGTACAGTGCACAATGTATTCAATTTGAGATTCTGAAACTTTTAGATATATATGTTAATTTTGTGTTTGGTAGCTGAAGAATGAATGAAGTGAAAACTGTAGTTAGAGCTTACTTTCCCAGGTTTAATATAAACTTACAAGCCGGGAATAACAACAGTATCTGCCTATTCCAGGAAGTCCCTGAGAGAAAACAAACTGTAGGAGCTACTAAAGGGAAAGAGGAGAAAAGGACTAGAGAACAGTCATCGTCAGACCTTTTTGTTGCTGTTTTAATAAAAAATCCTGATATTTTCTTTCTTGGGAGGAATAATTTGTACTTGGGGGAATAGATATTACTGGATAGTCTTAGGGAGCCCATGCTTGTGGTAGCTAAGTGGTTCCTTAAAAAGTAGAGGAACCCCCTAGGCATCTCACAGCAGCATTTGTGGGATGTTGGCCTGTGTAGAAGGGGACTGAGGGCTAGGACCCCGGCTGTGGCAGTCCAGGATCTGCAGTGGGCACACTGAGGAGTGAGCACATACAAGCAGCCCTTCTTGGGAAGCATCGCCTCCTTCTCTCACCTATTCTTGTATGCCATCAGTGAGAAGAGAGTGAAGCAACTCTTACTAGGTGCATCAATTCTTTCATGCCTAAATTACATTATGCTGTGAGTGTTCTTGAACATTCATCCAACCACTCCCTGTACCCAACGCATGGTTTCATAGCCAGAAAAGAATAAAAGCAACCACATCACCTGTATGCACAAATGAATGTTTCCCTCTACCCAACCCTCTAAGGGGACCATAAATGTATTCTTTGCCTGATAAATACCCAGAAATTCTATAGTAATTATGTAAAAAAAAAAAAAAATCTAAAGAAGGAATGATAAGTTCAACAGATTTGTTTAAAAACCCAAATTACTTTTTGGAAACAAAATGAGAAACAAGATGAACATCAAAATGGAACAAAGCAAGAAAAAATATTTTGGGGAAATGCCCCCAGAAGAAATTTGGAATGTACACTGCTCTATTGTCATAGCTATTACTTGTTCAATAATTTGAGATGAACTAGTGTACTAACCCCAATTGCCAACCTACATTCCTAGGAAATTCTGTTCTCAGTAATACCCAAAGCATTCTTTAAATGCATTACCAAATGCATTTCCATGTGCAAAATCGAACTACATATTCTTCTGAATTGGAAGATGTGATCCAGAAACTCCTGGGCAGATAGAGCCCTCAAGGAGTACAGGAATGTACCTAGACTATCCCCAGATACTGAATGAAATTCTAAATCTAATCTAATGAAAATCCATTTCTTGAGTTAATCCCAGAGCATCATCTCAATTGGCCTGAAATATTTTGGTCACTTTATGAAGGGGGAGAAATCAACTGGCTTCTGAGAAAGTGAAAAGAATACGCTCTTTTATAAGCATTTCTTACAATGGTAATTAGATTGTTTTTATTAGTTGGGGGACAAAACTCAGATGAATCTTTTTTTTTTCCTTTTCCTAAATTAGCAGAGATTGTCACTGAAACACCTGGTGTGTCTAACAACTGTGCACAGTGATAAAACCCAATTTTAGTCATGTTATCTAAATGCCAATATAAAAAATAAGCTTCAGAACTCATAAATGCAACTGCTGATGTATTAATGAGCAAGAAAATTACCAATAAAGGAGGCTGAATATTGTAATACATTTTTAAAAAAGGATTAAGGGGAAAATAACTTGTCATGGTTTTGATCTTATTGTATAAAAAGAGTCAACTCCCTCTTTCGAGATTTGTCAGTTTTCTCAAGGCCTCTGGGTAGCCTAAATGGTTGTGTAGTGCTATACTATTCCAAACTTTCATAATAGTATTCAATGCAGCATAATGTAATTTAGGCGTGAAAGAATTGCACCTAGTAAGAGTTGTTTCGGGCTTCCCTGGTGGCACAGTGGTTGAGAGTCTGCCTGCTAATGCAGGGGACACGGGTTCGAGCCCTGGTCTGGGAGGATCCCACATGCCACAGAGCAACTAGGCCCGGGAGCCACAACTGCTGAGCCTGCGAGTCTGGAGCCTGTGCTCGGCAACAAGAGAGGCCACAATAGTGAGAGGCCCACGCACCGTGATGAAGAGTGGCCCCTGCTTGCCACGACTAGAGAAAGCCCTCGCACAGAAACGAAGACCCAACACAGCCAAAAATAAATAAATAAATAAGAAGACCCCAAGATCAGAAAAAAAAAAAAAAAGAGTTGCTTCATTCTCTTTTCACTGATGGTATCTGATCCAATAGGTGGAGAAATATGCTGAATTGTCACAGCGTGCATTTCAGTGAGAAAAATTGCTACAGCATAGAAATATTTATGGAAGTGCTGACAACATATCAATTAATAATGCCTGCAAGATACAAAGAGAGAATATTCTATTCTTTACAAGTTGAGAGAGAGGCAAGTCAAAGACTTCATTTCATACGGCCTCTTATATTACAACACAGCAAGTAATTTCACCTTCGGTGTACTAGTAAGACCTGACTGAGGTTTTGCTAATAGCTGAAGTAAGAAAGAGCAACAAGCAAAACCGTGTACGGTGTGTTACCATCTATGTAAACCGGAAAAGCAGGGGAGGATATATACGTAAACATTTGCGTATACAAAGAATCTTTGATTTGGGACAATACTGGGAAGGTGGGTACCCCTGAGGTGGGATACCCCAGCGCAGGGAAGAATTAGACTTATTTTTACTATATACGCCTTTGTATTGATACTGTTTGAATTTCTTCTTCTTTTTAAACCATGAGTATATATTAACTGCATAAGAAAAAAAAATTTTTAAGAATGGCTGGAGAACAGATGAAGACTAAGTATGTTATGACAGAGTAAGTTAGCAAGCTGTTGAAGAACTATTCTGAATTTTAAATGTCAGAAAAAAAAAAAGTTTACTCTTTGGCCTATAGACAAAGTGACTTAGGAGTTGAAACAAAGACACTTTAATGACTAAACATGATTTGATAAACCCCAGTACTGCCATTTATTAGTTGTCTGTCTGTGGGCAGTTAGCATCTGTGTCCTCATCCGTAAATGGTGTAATTATACGCATGTGCATGTGGGTCTGTGTATAGTAGGGGACAGGCTGGGTGTAATCAGGACTGACTACCTGGGGGAGAGGCGTGGGTCTTATAACTAAAGGAATGGATCCTTTGTACTCTGTATTAGGGGGACTTAAACTCTGGTAAGATTTTGAGTAAATTTTCCTCCCCATTTAAGAAAGGGATGAGAAGTGAAGATTTCTCTGTTGCAATATTTCCTTCCTTTACAGTCTTTCCTTCAGCTGGTTTCCAAAGCTGCTTCATCTATGATACTCTTCTTCAGTTAGAGAGATGCTGGATAATTTTCTACATTTCTATGGGCCTACATTTCTGGAAAGTTATCAGAAATGTGTATCATTTATTAAACTCCAATATGTACATTTTATGGTTCACTTAAATTTTCACTGACACAAAACCCCAGCCAGCCAGCCATTAGCACTTTCCCCCCTATTTATTCATCATAGCTGTCCTTCTAAAACAGTCTAAATTTCTACCCATTTTTATCTATATGAGTAGCCAGTAGTAAAACATCATTCCGTTTCCTCTTTCCTATGCTTAAACCTGTGCTTAAACCTATCTGTAGACCAAACAGATTCAACTCGAGTTCACTAAATAGTGCTACCCCAGCAAAATTCTACTTAACACATCTTTAATCTTTAGGAAAGTTTAACTGTTACCCCAGGTTTAAAAATTAAGCTATGTGAGTCAACACTAAAACTACAAAGATGAAACAGGCAACAGATTTCTTTTTGAATGAGTTTGCTATTTCATGGTTAGTTCTGCAAACCAATCATGTGAGCTTTAACATTGCATCACACCAGTATGCCGGACAGTGGATGTTTACAGGAAGGTACCCTGGAAGTAAAATTGAAAATAATTCCCCAGTCTAAACTGACTGCCTCCTGTGTAGGAGCTGTTTCCCCAATGGGCCAGCAAAATGAACTGTAGTTTTGTATAGTAATTCAGAAGATAATTGATTATTTGCCAGTGGTCTGTTTTTGAGTTGCCACGTATTATTATTTTTTTATCCACTCCTGGGACACACTTTCAATTTCACAGTCTTTTGCACATTGTGGACAGTGGCGTTTAATTTCTTTAAGGAAAGCACACACTCTTTTTCTATTATAGTTAGACTAGTTGCTTTCCAAAGAGCAGGCAGGGAACTTTCTATCCAGGGAGAAAATGTCTAGTTCATGTTTGCGTGCTCACTCCATCCGTGGTGTCATGGTTTACAAGCTGGGAAGGGAATTAAGAAAAAGCCTTTCTTCATGTAAGAAAAGACATCTTTGTGACACATTCTTAGATGTTCTGTCTTCGGGATGGTAAACATTCCTCAAGATATCGTTCTTTAATTGTTTATGGATTCCTTCTCTTTATTTTACTGTGAAAATAAGAGTTTCTAGCAGAGTTAAAGAAAATCTTGTCAGGAAACAGTTGTTTTCCACCTACAGACTAACATTCCTGCAGGCAATGCAGCAAATTAACCAATATAAATGTTTCCTTCAAAACACAGAAATCTTTTATCTATTTAGGAAAAGATCACACAATATAACATGCTGAACTATTTCTATTAAGCCCAAAGATGACAAAAAATTGAAAAGAATAAATCCATTATAAAGAATTCATATCTGCTGCTTTGTGAGCAATCCATAATACACCATATTGTGCAAACTATAGGAGATGATGACCTAACAATACAGAATGTAGAGAGGGCTTTTGACAACAGAAAAGCATGAGAGAGTATCATTTAATGGAGAGTGAAAAAAAAATGATCCTGGATTCTTTTTCCCCCTTTATTTGTTGTATCACTTTGTAAAACCTCTGTATGCCTTGCTCTCTTCATCAGAAAAATGAGACCTATGGTTTTATTTTTACAAAGTGCTTTAGGATTTAGGAGAACCCAGAATGCATTATATGATGAGAGCCACCATGGTGCATGCCACGTGACTGCAGGAGAAAAGGATCTAGGGACCAAAAGGAAAACATGAATCAGCAATGAACACTCATATTATTTGTTTAAAACCCCAGGATGTGCAAATATATGTCAGAACTGAAGTTGACCCTCTTCCTTTACAATCACACATTACTACATCTGGGTCTGGTTTTGAAACTTGAGTGTAGTAGAAAGAATGTGAACACAGGAAGGAGTAAAGGGCAGAGTCTCTCTCAAGCAAATCCCAAGTCACCAAGCGCTACATTAACTTGCGCTGAATCCTCCAAAGGACCAGAGATAGAGGGCACTGGTTTTCTCTCTTCCCCCTTCCTCAGCATAACCCTATGCCCAACAGAGTTATGCACTGAAGAGACAAGTCAGCAAAGGAGGAGCTGTCTCCTCCAACTGCCCAAAGTTATATGGGTTTTCAGGACCACAGGAGAGTCAGAATTGGGGATAATGTGAATCGTTATGTTGAGAGGTAGGTCAAGATGGTGTACTAGAAGTTAAGAGTTCTAGGTTCCAATGCTTATTCCAACACAAATAAAAAAGGACAGAGAAATGCCACAATCACACAGTTAGCTACTGGCAAAATTAGGACTAGACTTTGGGGTTTGAAAAAAAATTCTGATCATTTTTTACACAGCAGAGGGTTTTCTGTAAATTCTCCAACTTGGGAAGTCTAAATCTAAATTCCTTAAAAAAAAAAAAAAGTAGAGTTCCAAGCACAGTGACACACACACTCTCTCTGTCTCTCTGTCTCTCTAATATATAAATCACTCAATATATACTGTATTTATCAAAAAAATAGTATTCTCATATGAACCTGTTTTCCTTTCTGGACCCTCTTTTTGGTTAGTGTCACCCCAGAGGCCTAGTATCCAGAGATAGAAACCCTGGCTTCATCCCTTCTCCTTCATTCCCACTCTGAACCACTCTGCATTCACCTCTGACTTCTTTCTCCATTTCTGTATTCTTTGCTTCATCCCTAACATGTTTGCATCATTCAGGCCTTTATCTCTTGTCTGCCCTCCTAACTAGTCTCCTTGCCTCTAAACCCCTCCCCCATACCATTGCTTAAAAAATATATATCTTTCTTAAATTAAAATGTAAACATATTTATTACCTGCTTAAAAATGGTCGAAATTCATTAGTTTACCCACAGGATGAAGTCTAAGCTTCTTAGTAGGAAAAACCAGGCCCTTTCTGCCTACGGCTGCCTTTCCAGCTCGACTCCCTTCATTCTCCGATTACATTCCATGTTTTAGCAAGAACAGACGCTGGCACATATTTCCCAGTTACTGCACACCACTGTGCCTTGGCATATGCTAGCATCTCAGTGGAAATCCCTATTCTTTTCCTATTGTTTACTTAAAAGTCCCATTCATGTTTTAAAACTCATATAAATCCTCCTTCCACTGGGGTCCCTCCAACTCCATATCCTCCTTTAGGGTTAACCACATCTTGTTCTAAGCTGCTTCTGTACCTTGGGCAGGCTTCCGCTGTTGCATTCTTCACACTGTACTGTAATTGTTTATTTGTGTGGCTCTCTGCCCCATTAAATTGTGAAACCCTTGAAGGCAAGAACTCCATTTTAATCAACTCTATATCCTTAGCACAGTGCCTGGAACATGCACAGTGCCTGGAACATGAACGGTGCTCAGTATGTGTTTATGACTATGAATGAATGAACAAACAAGCAAACATTCATTTACTCAACGACTATTTTACTAACTGTCTCACAGAGTTCAGAGAAAGAAACAACAACAAAACCTCCACAAATAACAAAGAAAGTAGAAAAATAAGCAAGTTAAATTAACAAAAAAGAAAAACATCTGATAGAGGTAAGAGGTATTCAGAGAATTAAACTGATACGATACAATGGAAAATGACCAAGTATCTACATTGGTTCTCATGGTCGGGAGAGGCTTCTTCTAACCCCAAATGACAAGAACTGCCTCATATGCTTTGCCAAGAGAACAGCTATTGTCCTGATGATTAGCAGCAGCTCAAACTGAGGGAAAGAGTGTAATCAAGGATAGCTCAGAGGGTTTTAGTTTTAGCAACCAAGTAAACAGTGCTATATACTCTGATACGAAGCCTGGGAGAGGTGCACATTTGGGGAGACAAAAGTTATCCATTTGTCTTCTTCAGTTAGTAGATGCCTACAGGACATCTAAGTGGAGATGTCCAGTAGGCAGTTAGATTCAGAAATCTGGTGATTTCAAGGGCATCGTGACCAGAGAAAAATACTTGGGAGCCATTAGCTCCCCTGAAGATGGTATTTAAAGACAGCATGAGGCTGGATGAAATCATGTACAGAGAGTGTGTAGGTTTAAAAGGGCCAAGCCCTGGGAGACGCTCTAACGTGTAGAGTTCAAAAAGAAGAACCAGTAAAGGATAATGAGAAGGCTATACTACCAAGCTAAGAAGAAAACCAGGAGATCATGGTCAACCGTAAGAAGAAAGTATACGAAAAAGGAGGCAGTGGTCAACTTTGTTGAACTTTGCTGAAAGGTCAAGTAAGGTAAATGTTTAATTAGCAATACCCAAGGACACTGGTTAGCTAGATGAACACTCTAAGAGTAGAGATAGGAATGAAACCTTATTCGAGTAGAATCCCAGCTCTTCATAAGAAACCATAAAACAATATTACACAGTGATTAGAAAAAACTTTTTTTTTCTATTTCTAGTTAAAGCAAGGCTTAAAATGGGGTAAAACTTAGATGAGATTTAGGATTGACTTCAGGAAAAATTCCCTAGCAGCATAGTTAACAAACCTCCTATCACATACTTAAAGGAAAGGAAAGGCATCTGTTGTACTAATTAATTTAACCACTCCTTTTATTTATCTACATTTCTAAACTGAAAAAACAGTTGGTCAAAAAACACTTGAAATATGATTGTCATTTTTCTCACATTTTGGGATACATTCTCTTATAAATCCATACACCTAATAAGAACTAAACATTCACTTCTGATTTTAGAAACTAAGAGATAAGGGCAATTATTGTGTGAATGAATCTCTAATTGTTATAGTATATTTATGGGTTGAAAAAGAAAATGCATTTTAAAATTTGTAGATTGAAGATACAATGAAATGGCACATTCCACAATCAAACTGTCGGTCATAGCAAGGCTGAATAAGACTACTTCCTTGTATGGATTCTACATTTCAAGTTATTCTTGAGGCTTTCTTCCAAAGAGATGACAAAGATTTCACAAGTTATAATCTGCTGAGCAGACTCTCAAAGAAACAAAACTAATGTACATCAAGGTGTTAGCCTCTACCTCCCTAGTGACAAAAATGTTCCCTTCTAATTGCTGAGGACTTCTATGATTAAAAATGGTTATCCTTACAACACAGACATGTATGACTTAATAAAAGAAAACTTAAAGGGCTTCCCTGGTGGCGCAGTGGTTGAGAGTCCGCCTGCCGATGCAGGGGACGCGGGTTTGTGCCCTGGTCCGGGAAGATCCCACATGTCGCAGAGCGGCTGGGCCCGTGAGCCATGGCCGCTGAGCCTGCGCGTCCGGAGCCTGTGCTCCGCAACGGGGGAGGCCACAACAGTGAGAGGCCCGGGTACCGCAAAAAAAAAAAAAAAAGAAAACTTGAATTCCCACTCATAACCTTCTAGTGTTTGTTGAAGGAAGTATTGATACCTACTCCTATAGGGAGCAAAGGATGTTCAAACAGTTTGTACATTAATGGAATATCTAAGTAATTATGACCACAAGACTTATGTTCTTTTATTAGATAGAAAAAAAAGGTGCAAAAAGGTAATTCTGATGGACAGAAAAGCCTGGCTTTAGCAAAACTAGAGCGATCTGCTTGGGTGCACTACAATAATTTTATAATGATCTTAAAATAAATGTGATCCCTTTTAAATTTTAGCTGCCACAAAGCATTATGTCAAATATTAAAATGATGCAGTGTTAATACTATAGCGCATAATGTCGGCTGGCAACTTTAGGTTAGAATAAGAGTAAGGTGGCTTTTGAAAATAGGTCTTGATTGTTTAGAAGCAAACAAAAAAAAAAACAAAACCCATAAAAACAAGTTCCTTAATTGTACAAAATAACTACCTAATTCAAGTTCGTGGTAGATATATAGACTAACAATGCCACCATGAATGCTTATCTTTTATGAATGAAGCATTTTCAGTAACTGATATCTTCCTCAAAATACACTAAACACCTGATATATATGCACAGTACAGTAAAACGAATTTGGAAAAGAGAAAAGACTTTTGGCCTTTATGACAAGACTGTAATCTGTAGTACAGTTTATTTTTTGGAGAAGGGATGCTATTGGTTTATTTTAGGAACATGATTGGTTCATCAGTAATACTTAACCAACTGTAACATCAAGATCAGACTGGAATAGGAACTGCTAGATCACATGATGACTCACATTATCTACCCAGCTGGCATGACTTGGCAAACAGTATTTCACAAGATATTGTACCAGCTTGTGATTGCCTGGAGACGCAATGTGCCCCTTCTCTGTGAGTGAAGGCATGGCATGTAAACTGCCATCATCCATTTTTCCACACCTTAGCGACTGGCAAATATTCCATGTGTAGCACAGGTGGGGGGGTTATGAATAGGAGACTGGAAAAAAAAAAAAAAAAAGGCAGACAAAAGGGAATCAACCTCCATAGCATACTAACCATTTAAAGTGGTTAAAGGGATCATGCGTGTTGGAGGTGTCATGTAAGATACAGGGTAGTGCTATCAGGTGTGTTACATGCTACAAACAATAACGAACAAAACATGCCAAAAAGGAACTTATGACCATGAAAATACATCCCAAACAAGCATTTAGTGTCGGCAGTATGTGCAGTCTGAACTACCTCCTGACAAACTGCCCTACTGTTTGCCTCTTGATTTAAGAACAAATTGGTAATTTACAGCCATACACACAGTTACCTCTCACCTGTCTACGTATCAGGGTCAATGTATCTGCAACTGAAAGGTAACTGATGAAGTTTTAAAAACTGAGCACCCATGAACATTTTCAGGACAACAACCAAAATCAAAATTTCATGTATCTAATTTTTCCTGTAGATTTTTTAATAACTGGAGAGGATTTTTACTGTATTTTAAGCACCAATCAATGTGGTAAGTACTATAATAACATCAAAGAATTACAGCTTCTGATTCACATTAAAAAGCATAGGCTGATGTCAAGTCACACAATAGGTGAGTGTTAATATGACGATGTCAAACATGCATATAATAGTTCCAAAGTTTTCATCATTACTTCTCTCAGATAAATTTAGTATAATTTCTTTATAACTCTGTGAGTCATTGGTCAACTCATTACAATAATATAATCAATATATTACTGAGACAGAAATATCCTGGCAATATGGCAAGACTCTAGAAATGCCAGTGTCTAAATTAATGTCAAAGTATTACACATCTGTCATAAATAGCTAACAAAGAGATTCCAAACCATCCGCGTTTAATTGTTAATTAAATTGATAATTGTTTTACTTTGAAGTTCCTTAACAATCTATTGGGTTTGTTCCCAGGTAAGAGCTATCTCCCTCTCTCCATTTTTCCCCTTCACTCTTCAGTCATAATGTAGAATTAAGAAAATATTTAACAATGAGATAACTGAAGTTATTTCAATGGTTCTAACGTAACATTTAAAAAAAATTCTACATGATTAGTTTTGTTAAAGAGGAGAATTCTTAATCTGCTTACCAAGATTTATTATGGAAATTTTTCGTATCTATGAAAAAGAGAAAGCTAAGATACTAAAGGAGGAGCTTGGGACACACATTTATAGGATGAAGTGCCCCCTACTAGGTCTGTAAGAAAGGCTTGAATGCCTTAGTTACATTTTGAAGTGTATATCCTATGTCTCCTCTAATTAGACGGTAAGCTCCTAGAGGGATTTAGTAAGTGTCTTACACACAGTAGGTGCTTCACAAATATTTGGATTGATTTACTGAAGAAGCATCCATATATGACCTCATGGAAATCCAAGCAGAAATCCTCTATGTGAAAAACAAAGTGCTGTAGTCATCGTTCGGCTTCCATGCTTCTGCCAGCATAACGAAACAACAAAAACAGTAACAACGACAAAGAGCAATGATGATGTGTACAGTTAAGTTTAAACTCTTCCGTTACTCAGAGTCAAATAATTATACAGCTTGTCTCTTGGGTACAGACCCCTCAGTTCAGTGTCTTATTTGCATCAACCACATATTTTGAGGAAACTGTAACTTGTTTTATAAGCTGTTTTACCCTCTCTCACTTGGCACATTTCCTTGGATATGAGATTTATTCTACCTTAATTTCTATAAACTGTGATTCCTGTATCTTTCCAAATAGTAAAAATATATAACGAAGTACAATAGGGGACCACAAAGTTACACTTTACATTATTGATGTATTTTTAATGCCAACACATAACTGCGTAGAATTTCTGCTTAGAAAATATAAATATGTGTGGGAGGGCAGGAACTAAATAGCTCATAATGAGGAAAGATTATTCAAAATAAAATGAAGTCCCTTATTTAGAAGAGATGTAGGTAGGCAGTGTTCGAATTAACTTGCCCTAAATGTGGAGCCATGGAACTGGATCTGGAAAGTATAAATAAGCATCTACCTTGGGATATGGGATTCACTTAAGGATTTCTTCAAATAGAAACGTACTTGTTGTGAGACACTGGGTCCCCAAGGGGAGAGAGCTATAGAAACAGACTTCATTTCTACCGTTTCCTGTACTAAGTTGAATCTGACAGCTGATTCTCCTCTGGACAAGGGGAATTTTTAAGCCAAGAATATAAACATAGTTCATTTTTCTGTCTTCATCTTATCCTAGATGATGCCTTTCCCAAAGATTCCAGTGCATGAGCTCAAGTTCAGTGAACTCTCCAAGATTACTATGCCTTTCCCAAGGACAGGAGATGTTCAAAAATTACACTGACAATTACATGTCCTAGTTTCATTAAAGCCTGCATTTAATTGCCTGGGATTTATAAAAGGTCTAGTAATGAAGCCACACTGTGCCATTAACTTATCCCAGCCTGCAAAGAGGAAACTGAAGCTCAGATAGGTTAAAACTACATGGTCTCTGGGGCAGGGATGGTGTTCATTGTTCTTCATTGTATCTTCATGGCCCTGCACAGTGTAGTGTAGTGACAATATAGCACGGCAAGTAAGAACTTGGAGTCTGGAGTCAGACGGACCTGGCTTGCAGCACAAGTGCCTAGTGCTAGCAATTACTTGGTGGGTAACCATCCAAAAAGTTGTTTTACCATATCTGAGTCTCAGTTTCTTCACCTGTTAAAGTAGGGATAATGATAGTATCTATCATATAAACTGCTGGATAATTAAATGAAGTAATACATGTACTATGATCAAATAGTACCTCCTTACATAGCTAATTAATATATTATTAATAACATTCTCATTATTATTGTCCGGAACATAGGAGGTACTTGATATTGTATGCAATGAATGGATGAATGCAGCTATTAAGCACCAAACTGGAATCCTGATTTTCTCACTTCCCTCTCCATTCCTGCCTCCCTTAAATCATACTGTATGTGTAAATGGAAGTGTCCAATATGGTAACCACTAGCAACATATGAGCACGTGAAATATGGCTAGAGCAAATGAGGAACTGAATGTTTATTTTATTTTACTAGTTGTATTTAAATAGCCACATGTGACCAGTGGCTACTGTATAGAACAGTGGAGATAATCCTTTTCTTTTAAAAAAGTTTCCCACATTTGCTTTTACTTTTATCAAGCTATTTTGATATTAAATCAACCTTTTGTTTTAAAAAATTATTTTTCTAAATTAAACTCTGTCTATAATTCAAGTCTGTTTCCTTTTGTCTTCTTTTCAGTGACATATTTGTGAATACCTTTCATAAAATTGGAAACAATTTTCAGAATCTCCACACGCTGTTCTCTTTGTTACGCCAGGTAAGTTTAACTCACTTAGACATTTTATCTTCCCTCACCTTCTTTTACTTTTCCTGTTCCTTTCTGTACTTCTAATTTTTCTAGATATGTGAAGCCGAAATAAGATGCAACATGTACTGAATAAGGTTTCAGAGGGAGGGAGAATCGGCTGACTTTTTTAGAATATTTTAGATTTAGAGAAAAGTTGCAAACATAGTACAGAGTTCCTGTATACCCCACACCTAGTTTCTTATATTGTTAGTATCTTACATTAGTTTAGTATGGTAGACTTGTCACAACCAGCGAACCAATATTGATACAATATAATCAGCTAAAGTACATATTTTATTCCGGTTTCTTTAGTTTTTACCCAATGTTCCTTTTCTGTCCCAGAATCACATTCAGAATACCGTATTGCTTTTAGTTTTCATGTCTTCTTAAACTCTTCTAGGCTGTGAGAGCTTTTCACACTTTCTTGTTAACTGAGGATTAATTAGAATCACTGTGGTGGGGCAAATTTATGACTGAGTGCCAATAGCTGAGCAAATAAGTCTAAAAATAATTTCAAGATCAAAGAGAGAGTACTTCACCCAAAAGCCTGGTGAGCATACCTTGACAGAGATCTTTACGAATAGCCCCAGTCACCATGGACCGTGGAAGATGTCCTTGGTATACTTTCCTAAATGTAAGTAAATCATGGCTAACTACACAAGGATGCTGGCTACTCCCTAGTGGGTAAAAATCAACGCAACAATAAAAAATTTTATGTCCAGTTCATTGATGACATCATCTGAGATTGAAGACACCATACTATTTTATCCCAACTCACCATCTACCCCTACATGTAATACATGGCCTGTCATTTTTACCATGAAAGGAAATTGAATTTGTCTGGGATAATTTGTTCTTCAAAAACTAGTCTAGGTTACTTAGTGATCTGTGTTATTCTATACCACTGCAAATAACAATTCAATAACTGTGTTAGTATATTCTTATACATTGAAGTTAAACACTGAGCTTTCATAAAACTTTGTATATTTATAAACACAGTATCTCACGGCATATACATGACAAAGAGAATATATATATATATATATATATTTTTTTTTTTTTTGTGGTACGCGGGCCTCTCACTGTTGTGGCCTCTCCTATTGCAGAGCACAGGCTCCGGAGGTGCAGGCTCATCGGCCATGGCTCACGGGCCCAGCCGCTCCACGGCATGTGGGATCATCCCGGACCGGGGCATGAACCTGTGTCCCCTGCATCGGCAGGTGGACTCTCAACCATTGCGCCACCAGGGAAGCCCAAAGAGAATATATTTTAATGGAAGGAGGGAGGAATGGCTTTCAAATTCTTACATACAGTGTCACCTACCCTGTGATCTCCGTATAATTTACAAAATGGGTTACTGGCTCTTGGATAAAGACTGGGAGCTATAAAAGCATCTTAGAATGTATACTGTTTGAGCTAACTTGTGGATCCCACTTCTTAAAATATACCACCTTTAGTCTAACCTACTCCCTTCCTGATAATAGTCTAACTTTCTACCCTCTTATAATAGTTGTTTTATCTTTTTAAACCAACATTTCCTTGTTACTTACTGGGTGTGTGTATATGAGAAGCAAGGTGGTTTAAAGGATCAATTTTCCTTGGTTCCTTGCTTTTACTGCACATAATTTAAGGCTACTTCCCCACCCCTCTTAAAATGCCTCTTTGCTTCAGTTTCTCAGAACTTGTCCTTATCAAAAAGATAGTATTTGTCCTGTATTATCTGTCTCAGTTTCTACATTCACTAAAAGTTCCAACGTGCCATTTTTTAAAAACAACTTGTATTTTAGAAACTTTGAATGACAGAGCTTAAGAACTGAAATCAACTTCTACATTGTCTGGTACATGCCATTCATTTGACACAAGAGAAATCTGAGGCCCAGTACTTAGGAACGTTTGTCAGCAGCAGAATCAATTCCAGGTCCTAGGTATCCTAAGTCTAAAGCGTAGAATGATTCCACTATGCTACATGGCCTCTTTGTTTCATCGAAAGCAAGTTTCCCCAAAGGGAATTAGTTCCTAAAGTGCCAAGAGCACTCTTCTAAAATGGTCTGACTTTTGAGACCAAGTGTGGACTCTATAGGCATAAAAATAAGGCAGTAGTGAGTGTACCTATTAAAATGTGTAGTACGTGTCCAAAATCAAGGTACAAGAGTCTCCTTCCACATACTGTTTGACTCCTTTTGTCCCTCTACCCAGTCTTTCCATCCTCTTTTGAGGTTTTTGCTATCTACATTTTGTAGTTGTGGTAATGGCACCACACACCAAGTACAAGGCCTCACTTCCTCACTGCAGCCAACTACCTCTGGACTCCCATTCTGGGGTGGTTTCAATTCTCCTTAGCAACAGGTAACAAGTCTGGAAGAATAGTCAAGGGAACGGGCTGACACCACCACAAGCCCAATCTCATCTCCCATCGTCCCGCACGCTGCAAGCATGGAACAGACTTGCTCTTCCGAGGTTACGTCATTTGCTCTCATGCTTCCATGCCTTTGCACAGGCTTCTGTGCTACGCATTCTCATTTCACCTTATACCTTGTCACTTAGCAACTGCCTACATGTTCTTCAGATTCAGATTAAACCATCACCTCTCTGTGCTTTCTCCAACTACCCCCTCCCCAGATTAAGAGGTACCCTCTTTTGGCTCCCACAGTCCATTGCATATACCTCAATTACGGTACTTGTTATTTTATATAGTAAAACTATACCTACCTAGATGTCTCTCTCCCCCACTAGATTTTGAGCTCCCTAGCAGCAAGAAACATGCCTTATTGGTTCTGGTATCCTTAGCAGGCTGCCTAGTAGAGAACTTTTATGTGCCATAAGAATAACACAATATTTGAATACATACCTGGTGCCAGGCACTATGCTAAGGTACTCATAGGAATTATGTATTCCTCACGATCACCTGATGCGATAGTGCTGTTATTATGATCACTTTACAGATTATAAAATTGAGATCTGGAGAAGGTGAGCAATGTGCCTATGCTCAAATATCTATTAAGTTCAAGAGCTCACATGCAAGTCCATTTTCTTAAGTATTTTGTTGCTTCTCTGAGGGGGTCAATAACTAGTTACTGAATAAACTAGTGCATGAATGTCAGTGAATGAATGAAAAGAATACTATATTAAAGCAAATAATACCAAGAATTCTAAATGCTTGAGCTGCTTGTCATGGAATGTTCCTGGATACACTGCAGTGTTCTAAGGAAGAAGATGGACATTTAGTGGGAAGGTCATCAAAGTAAATTTGTAAGGGACACATCATACATTTGAGTACTTTTACAGGGAAAATGATAGAATCACTTTTCTTACTGGCTTATAAAGAACTCTGTGGAGAATGCTAGAATGACTCCTGTGAAGAAAAGGGCCTGAAACCAATCCAGGAACACTCTTTTCTTCAAAAGAAAATTCCAGCTGATCCAGCCAATGTGGCTTTGAACAAGGAAGGCAACTGTGAGTTGGCTTACATTGGATTGGACATTTCCCAATTGTTTTCCCATAAAGCTACAGTTTGGCCTTGCTTTTAAGGGCTAGTCTGCTAAGCGACCAAGACTGTGAGTACTTAGAGACCTCAGGAAAAAAATTCTGGCAGACAACAAATTATTTAATCTACTTTCTTTTCCTGTTGCAATCTTTTGCTAAAAAAAAAACCAAACAAAAAACCCAAAACACAAGAGAGAGAGGTCAAAATGAAAAGAATGTGAGTGTAATTTAATGGGAAAGGCATTTTGTGGATATAAAAATTCCATTTGTTCTATTCCTTAAGAAAAAGGGCATTTCTGATACTGAGTAAAAATTCAAACTTCATATTTTGGGATATTTGATTCTAGTGGGTTTTAATTACTGTTAGTAGGGGCATAAAAGCTAGGGTATAGCTTCAGGACAATCCAGCAATTCAACCCAACAAGTATGTATTAAGCTTTGACTATGCTGGAGGAGACAGAACAGCATATGTGGCAAGGATCTGTACTTCAAGGTACATAGGTACCTTCTTGTTATGGAGAAGAGGAGACACAGCCAGAAAATAATTAGAGAACAAGACAGTATTAAAGAAAAGGCTAAAATATAGCCTTATAAGTTACTTTTACAAATCATGGGTGTAGGGAAAGACTTTGAGGCAGAAGTAGGAGGAGATACGCCTTGAAGGATTGCTTTTACATGTGAAAGGGAGATTAAAAAAAAAAAAAAGGTGTGCTTATGGTAACAGCATGAACAGAAACAGAGAAGTGCAAAATAGCATTCATTCAAGTGTTCATTCAACAAGTATTTGCCAAACACCTGTACATATAAGGCCCTGTGTCAAGAGCTAATATGACAACGTGTCTTCTTATTTTTCAGAGAGAGTGGAGAGATCACGCTAGTCAGAACAAAGGGTAGATTTCAGCTATATGACTTTGGTCGAGTCACTTTACCTCTCTGAGCCTTAGTTTCCTGTCATGTGAAATGAGAGGATCAGCCTTCACGGTTTTCAATGTTGTTTTTTTCTTTTAGCAGTGAACCTCTTTTTGGTTCTAATGAAATCTTAAGCCTAACTCAAATATGTTAAGGAAGCAGAATGGACCTGCTCTAGTTGCATTAAGAGCTGGGGTTGGGGGAAAAGTGAACACAGATAGGCCTCTTGTTCAGCATCTCCCTCTCCTTCTCCCTCCACAGTGCCTGCCCCAAGGCTCCTCTGCAGAATCCCAGGATTACAAGGGAAAATGGTTTTATAACTCATCTTCCTAATCCTTCAATTCCCTCCCAATTGTAAAGTGTTGCAATAGGAAATATAAGCAATCAGAGAATTCATTGTTTAAATAAAGTTTGGTTAGAAAGGATCCTGGATTTCAGGATGCTAAAGCAGTATAGGGTCTTAAGTGAAAACTGTTTGAAAGACTTGTTTGAAAGTGTCTGGTAATGCCATTTAGGAGGGACTGGATGAAGAAAAGTAGATATTAAGCTATAAAGGCCTTGGCTAGGCTAGCATTACTGGGGATGGTAAGGGTCAAACCAATACAGCTAAGGGAGAATCTGCAGAACTTGGTAAGATTAAATAAGGATGAAGGAGACAAAGAAAGAGTCAAAAATAGCATTCCAGTTTATAAATCCAATATGGTACTACGGACAGATATGGGGACGTGGATCTCAAACTTGGTGCACACTGGAATTGCCTGGGGAGCTTTAAAAAATACTGATAACTGGTTCTCACCCCTAGAGATTCTGAATTAATTGGTTAGGGGTGCAGTCTGGGCATTGGGGATTCTAAAGCTCCCCAGGTAATTCTACTCAGCCAAGGTTGAGAACCACTGAATTAGAAGGACAGGGAGTTATGGAAGGCCTGGAGAATACGCTTTAATGAACTATCTACTGCTATTTTTATGGTCCAGCTAATTATTTTTTATTAAAGTTGACTTTTTTCCATTGTCTTTGTCTAATGTTAAATACTAACCATGTAACTACAGAGTTATATGTAATAGCACTTTTTTTCCTATATTATCCTGTCAACACATCTCTATGGTATTTCCAAGGACACCAGTCTGTGTTTCTCCAGTGTTAAAAATCAATGAAAAATATTTCCACTAACAAGAAATGTGAGTGGGTCTGTTAGTATGTGTGTAAATGCTATCACTTCAAGAGTTTTCCTTTGCAACAGATGGTTGTTACAAGATCATAATGATGGCTATCCAAAAATTGTCTTTCCTTAACATACATGTACACACACATGCACACACACACAAACAGAATGCAGAGACCTATAAACAGCATATTATTCAGGCATTCTTATCTTGAAATACTATTTAGTCTCTATAAGGGTATTACTAAAAGTCAAAACAGGTCAGCATTTACTTTGCCTAAACATAGTAAGGCAAGATAAATGAAATTTTATGTCATAGCAATCCCTAATATTTGCATAGCCTTTTTGAGTTTTTAAAAAACCCTTCTACAAACATTATCCAGATGGATCCTAACAATAGTTCTATTATTAAGTCATGAGAGATACTATAGTTTTCTTTTTCTAGATGAGGAAATGGAGGCCCAGAAGTTACTAACATGCCCGAGTCCCAGTGGCAGAATTTAACCCATTAAATCTCATGTCTTTCCTTTCCTAGATCGGTCCTCTATAGCTTTTCTCAAGCAAACAGTCCAGTTACCAGGTGCCCACCGCTGATAATAGGCACTAAGAGGGAGAGACTGATGGTTCATCTACTCAAAAGTGATGAGGACTTTATCTATTTCCCACAGGACTTTATCAGTACAATCTAATAAAAACATTATTTTCTACTTGTTATAGTTACAAATATGCTTATTTGCATTATTGTACTATAAGCTTCTTGAGGGTTGGGTCCACGTAAGAGTTGAAGAGTCGTATTTCCTATCCCCAAAGCACCTAACACACTTTCATGTTCTTAAGCAGGTATGGGAATTGACTCTCTCATTGCTATATTCTGTTTTAACAGATTTGTTAGTCTTTTAGTTCAGAATCAGTAATATCATTTTCCAAGTTAATTTATACTCTTTGTTCCACCCTTTTCTGATGCATGCAGAACCTGTCTACTAGTTTCTATATGGCAAACAACTCTTCAAATAAGGAAAAACTATTACCATATCTTCCCTGAAGTATTTCTTCCTATTGCCAAGCCAAGTTTTCCCAGTTTCATTAAAAATTTAAAACAGCAGAAGTTTTTCAAGATCATTTTCTTTCTTTGACAACATCCTCTAGATAAAATCTAGGTTTGGCATATAGGCACTCCAGGACTTAAACCATGAGTTCGAAGGAGACATGATCCATGTAGAGTTCAGAGCAACTACTACCTTCCTCGGTAGGGACCTATGATTTCAGACGAAAGTGGTGTTAGCTTTCACAGCCATCAAGACTGATCAATGGGAAGGCTGAGCCTGCATTTCTTCTACGTCAATACTAATGATCCAACAGTATCATTATCTGAAGTAGGTGAAAGAGTAATTTGTATATCTGAGCTCTTCAAATAGTTTTTCCTAAGACATGAAATACAGTGCTACTGAACAGATAACTGGGAAGCCAAACCAGGGTATGCTCCCTGACAGTCTGGGTATTCACTGAAACTGTTGAAGGAGAACATCACTCTGCCGCAGTGGGTTTGCAGAACTGCGTTAAAGACACAGTATAAACTACCAAGTGAAGAGCATGATGAAAACATATAAAGACAACAATATTTCTTCTTTAAGCAGTTTTATAGAAAAAATCACATGTAAAATATTTATCAAGGACACAAAATTATTTTGAGAGAGTCATCGAGTTTGGACTTCAATTTGGCAGTAAGCCTCATAACAGCTTCAATTGGTATGTCCAACGAGATTATTAAAACAGTGCAAAAGCAATGACTGAGAAATAGTGTCACAACATTTTTAAGTGGTGGAGATTCTAACAATTTATCTTTGAAGTTCAGAATAGATTTCAAGTCTAATTCCCTCAATTACCAAGAAAAAAAAGAGGGGGGTATCCATGCCCCCCTCCTAACTTATCCTGACATAAATAGAAGAAGGATGAATTTCAAATTACCTCTACTCATGGCAGTTTTATCCTAGACAAAGTTCCTGCCACAAAACAGAGGGTGAAGGACTTCTAGAAGAGCTATAATTGCCATAATGTTGATTAAATGTACACTTAACACAGGGAAAAGCTTTTCTGTGGCATGGCAGAGCAGTCTTTGTAGAGCTATTAAAAAACCCTTCAAGTACAATCTTCTAAAAGTGGTACTTTGATGAGCAATACAACACACCTGAAGTTTCGTTGGCACGTAAAGCGGGGGTTGGAACTGAAAAGCAGTGAGAAATGTGGGTGATACTGCCTTATATACACTACGACATTACACATATATTTCTAGTTTTGAACTATACAAGAAAATCAGGCTTATTTTATAGTTACAACTCTTTTAAAGCCAATTTTATTTTTTTTCGCGGTACGCGGGCCTCTCACTGCTGTGGCCTCTCCCATTGCCGGAGCACAGGCTCCGGACGCGCAGGCTCAGCGGCCATGGCTCACGGGCCCAGCCGCTCCGCGGCATGTGGGACCTTCCCAGACCGGGGCACGAACCCGTGTCCCCAGCATCGGCAGGCGGACTCTCAACCACTGCACCACCAGGGAAGCCCCAAAGCCAAATATTATCCATTTCATTTGATCCGTTCTCATCTTCATTTACTAGGGTTGGCTCCAAGTGACTTGTAGCTATTTTGCCAAATCATATATATGTGTGTGTGTGTGTGTGTGTGTGTGTGTGTGTGTGTGTGTGTGTATATATATATATTTTTTTTTTTTTTTTTAAGGGATAAGTGTTGCCAATACTAAAGATAATCAGAAGAAGGAAGAAGGTGGCATGGGACATAAAGTACTTCCTAAGCAGGAAGGACAAATGTGTTTTGAGAGGCAGAATACGGATTTGTAGAATAAGGTTTGGAAATTTTATTATAATTTAAAATCATCAGTCATTACTTAACAGTTACAAATTTCATATCATGATGTGTGTGACATTGTGTCACACACACACACACAGAGCTAGATGCTCCCAGAGAGCTCTTTTGGTTAAGAATAATGATATTACCAAAATGATAGACAAGATTTAAGTCATGATTCTGTGAAGCATTTGGAAAGTTTAGAAGAGAAAAGAAAGAGAATGGTATATTCAGAACGATGAAACTATGTCAGAGGTTCCCTAACCCCTCTTCCCTGCCCTTGAAGCCCACCCTAGATTCTCTAGATATAATATTGAAGGGGCAGTATCTAGACATTTTAAACCAGTGTCAGTCTTAGCTAGCCAGACAAACAAAAACCGTCTTCTGTTAGGCCAGTTGTGTAGGAATGGTAGCTGCAAGCCAAACCACTAGTCTTTAAGCGCTGGTTTAGAGAGCAGAACACACTGTCAATTGACACTTGACTTTCACAACAATTTGTACACAGTCAGGTCACCTGACACCCCCTCAGCCTCATACACAGCTTAGTAAACTGTATTGCTCCCCAAAGAATAATTTATCTTTTCCTTTTCAGAGTGCTAGACTTCACTCCAAAATGAGGTAACTGAGAGTGGTCAACTGACTTCACATCAAAGCACTACTCTTTGAGAAAGAGAGTCAAGAATAGAGAATCTAGTCACAAAAGCAATTAGCTTACACTTTTTTCCACTTACCATTTGATTAAGTACCTGTCTACCTAGGGAACAAGATGTTTTGCACTGAGACTAACAATGCAAACTTAATATTTAGCAGTATATTAAGTCTTTATTCTATTACATGATAACTAGTTTTTCATGATCTGTGTTTAGCAGTAGTCCTGTTTTCAAAGTAGAAATAAAAAGTGAATAGTAACATGTAGAGTTAAATCAAGGCTAGGGAGTCCTTGCAAATCTTCCGTCAGGAAGACCAACATGCCTAACCAAAAGACCACAAAGAGACATGATCCCAGATGGGTAAGTTAGGAGTTAGTGCACAAATGGTTTAGAAAGTCAGGTATTAACCCACTTAGTGAAAACTGCATAATGTACCTATTATATGTTACAAAATAAATGTTCAAGAAATCCCTAAGGATTTCTCTCATATATCAGTCTTCATTAATGAAATGTGTCAGAAAATACTTGAGCATACACCTCCACTTTAGAGAGAGGATATTTATATATTTAATAGCATTCACTCTCACTGAAGTGAAGCATTCTAAAAGCCCATGTCTTTATGCCCACACCTGCTTATAAAAGACACTTCATGTGAAAGAGCCAGGAGATCAATCACCAATGAAGTGTCCAATGGTACCACTGTGTGCATAACATGTGGGAACTTGGTAATAAAAGACATGGTCCTAGGTCTGGCATTCAGGTTGTAAAATAACAAACAAAAATATAACTGAGAACTAAATTGAATGTTATAGATAAAGTGGTAAAAAAAATATTAGAATTGAAAGAGGTCAGAGCTTAGTAACAGTTATACGTAAGAAGACCCTTGATACTGGCTATAGAGAATGATGAGGATTTGGAACGCATGAACAAAGGTAAAAATGGAGAAATGTGTGCATAATATGTCTAGGAGAAGGTTATTTTTAAAAACCCTGCTTAGTAAAATAAAATTTAAAAAAAAATAATAAAATAAATAAATAAATAAAAACCCTGTTTAGAATGGAAGGTGAGACAATGTTATTGTAGCCTTAGAAGTAAGGGGGAATTCAGACTTAGTGCAGTGAAAGTTGGGAGCTTCAGAAGGCTTCTGACAAAGAGGTAGACATGGTGAAGGTAGCATTCACTGACTGTTCAGCCAGCATAAGATAAAGTGGGTTGAGAGGAAGGAGAACCTACAGCCAGAGCTGACAGCTCTAGAATCTTCCTATATTCGACCAAACAGGATAGCAAATATTAGGAAATTCTTGTTCATGTTTTCAGAAAAGGACAAGTAAGTCTAACAATTATTGGTGAAGAGAGAAGCAGAGAAAGCAAGCAGCGTATCAAATGAGTGATAACAACAGTGAGATTATGAGATGCTAGAAAGAAATCTTAGCCTTTCAAACGTAACATGGCAGAGACAAAGCTCTAGTTTTGTTCATCAAACTCAACTTGACGTTCATCCCTTCATATCTGGTTTTATGAGTCCCACATACGTGTCTTGGTCTCATATACAGTTTAAATTTCCATACCATATAAATTCTCAATATTATGGATTTTCATTCTATCTATGCCTGTTTTTATGCTTGATTCACTCTCAATCAGAAAAAAATTTTTACTAAAAGAAGGGAATATATATGGCTAACTAATATAGAAAGGGATCAAACAATACCATAAAATGGAAATGATCAACCTTTTTTTAAAAACAACAGAGAATTTCACTCGACTGTTGTTCAAGTACTGAGTCGCCCTGAATTACACAGAGCCTTGACCAATATTTATTGCTATATGTTTTAGAAGCAATTTCCATTTTGATGGATTGCTTCAAAAGTCGTATTCTAAAGCAGTTAGGGAACATAAAAATATAAGATCAAGATTATGTCCATCAGATGAAAAATACAGCATTTATGCAGCATTATATAATCCATTCGCTGGTTTATGAGCCCAAAGGCCCCACGGGAGTGTCACAAACCCACATAATATGCTACAGGGTTATATTTTGCATTTGAGAATCCCAATGAGAAGGAAATACTTTCTTAAACCACAAGTGTGACTGGAATACTTGTATTTGGTTCTATAAAATAAGTCCAAAATCACAAATAATTTCAATCTGGCAGCTTAAGGTGTCCTCAGTTTGGATGGCCCAAACATTAAAATACATGCACTTTTTCTCCAGTGTGTTACTACCCCTCAGTTGTTAAGATACATAGCACATAAATCAGATGGCCAAATTGGGCCTATGAAAGAACAGCTACCAATGATTCAATGTCAAGGAAGCCTACTGCAGTGCTCCCCAAGGATGAGGCCAGTACTTCTTAAACACTCCAGCTAACTGCCTTCAATAAAGAAAGAACACATGATACTTAATTTCAAAGATGACATCACATCGGGGATAGCTGGTGTGGCTGACTCAGGAATGGACATAATTGGAATTCAAAACAAAAGGTTATATCATGGACATAAATTTGAAAATAAAGGACTGAGATAAGATTATACATTTTCAAAAGGAAAAAATACAATGGAACAGCAATCTCTAGCAACAGAAACAAATGGATAACACAGCTGTAGAGCCTGAGAAGAACCAAAAACTAATCCTGATTTGGAATGGAACCATTTTTAAAAAGCATATCTAATCTGGATAAATATATAAAATATAATAAAGCAGTTATGTAATTCTTTGGTGTTTGGTATGATTATTAGTAATACCAGTTCTTTCTAGGGAAAAAATACAGAAAAAAGTGAAGTAAAAGTTGAAGTCTGGTTCAAGAGTTTTGAATATATAAAAGGTCATTTTGTACGTATTTAGTTGCTTTACATTCTAAAGAAGGAAGAACAAAAAGAATATTGTTTGTGTTACAAAGATAGATTTGTACCAAAAAATGTAATTTTATAAATTTTAAAGTTATTGAAATAGGTGACAAAAGTTAAAATTCTTTTGAGTTCTTAATAGGCCTTACCCTAACCTATGATTTTTAAAACTGTGGACTCAGTCCAGACTAAGACTGAAGATTTCATTAGACAATATTAGGAATTGACTAACAACTCCTGACATTTTCCAACATGCTTCTGGGTGAATTATCAACCCAAACTGGCTTTCAGTCTTTTGCTTAGAGTCAGGACCACGGAACTCACAAATAAACTTTTTCTCCAAGAAGTGCACTGCTGACCATTGACCGCAGACCACAGAATTAGGAATACTATGCACTTTGTTTTTAATATAACACTAAATTTAGCTTTCAAATTGATGGGGTTTCTAGAGGTCACGAACTGACAGTCCATGTACAAAATGCAGACTCTGTCTGTAAAATCTAATAATTTTTAAAAATTGATGAAATCTACATAAAATAGAATATCTGGTATATCAAGGAAAAACAAAGAAGAGAAAGGAAAAAAAAATCTGGCAACGCTGTACCTTTATTTTCCCAAGTCAGCAATCTGCCAGTGCTCAGTGGTGACAAAGAAGGAATGAGCTTGCTATCCTGTCCTCCTTCATTCATTTCTAACCAATCTGGTCCTAGGAAGCATCTGAGTTTGCTGTCCCTGGTTTATAAGTGTGGACACTGTCTTACTTTGCTACATGATGTGACCTATTTTAAACAGTGACTTTAGTATGCCTAGAATATAGTACAGCACATTAGTTAATCCAGGAGTAACTTAACACCAGTAAGTCAGGGAGCGGCAGCCTTTAATGAGTGGTTATGCAGTTGTTCAATCTAGCCAGATTTCATTTGGTTACCAAAATACTTCATTTTACCTACACTAAATTAGGTTAGTGACAATCAACTCTTCTTTTCAAGAACTGAGGAGAAAATTAACCCCTTTTGGGAACAATTAAAAACAAACAAAAACAGAGTGGGAGTTGCAAAATAAGGGAAGAAGGAAATATGTACTACAACCAGGGCCAGAGGAATTTCCAATTACATAAAGAACACAGTGTTCTGTACAAGGAAAAGACAAATCAAAGGCTTTTACATTTGTTTCCAAGGATTCTCTCCACAAAGTGAGTGAAGACCCAGAAGTGAGCTCTTGTTCAAAAACGTTAAACATTCACTCAAATTCATCCTAAGCATTTGTTTTGTTATACCTAGGGAAGACTATTCTAACATTACTGTCTTAACAAACAAGGCTATGTTTCACAAAAATAAAATGTTCTGTTTTGCATTATTACAGAAAATTATGAAAAATAAAATTTTGAATTAAAAAGATATAAATTGAATTTTTTTAGCATTTAGTTCTACCGTGTTTAAAAAGAAGGATTTTATGTTGTCAGTTACTTGTTCAAATAAAAAGATTATCACATGAGAATTGATTCAATAAGGAGCAAAGGCAGGCATAGGGCTGGTCTTTCTAGACACATCCAAGATTAATTAGAAGTACCAGTAGGAGATGTTGGTGCCTTACATAAGGCAAAATTATTTATAGCTGTGCTCTTAAGTGTGGTGTTAGAAACAAGCTCAACAATACATAGCAATATGATATCCAATGTATTTTCTTCTAAGGAGCTAGAAGCACCTCATATGCTTAAATATAATCTATGTTTACGCATGCCAAGGAGACTAATAACACCTCTTCAGTTAAATGAAACAGCCCAAATGCAAAGCAATGAACGAATTAGGAAAAGAAGTTAAAAAAAAAAAAGCCAATCTACTCTACATGTCTTTCTACTGAAGATTATCATTCCAAAAGGGGTTTGAAAGTCTATTCCTGAAAGGTAATAGAGGAGACAGACTTCAATTAATGTTGTGTCCTCTGACATCTAATCTGTGGAAATAAAAGGAGAGACCATTAACTTTTAACAGTGGACATGTTAAGAAGAAAAGAAAAAAAGAAAACAAATGAGCAAATTCTAAATAGCTATGTGGAGCAAGGTGACCCAGCCTAGTGTGACAGAGAACCAAAATGTGATCAAATGAAACCTACGACCTTTGTACCAAAGAGAGTGAGGGAGACAAGAAGACAAACACAACTTAAGAATCTGTGAAGAAAAAGTAAAAGAAGTGACATCTATGTGCAACATCCCACTGAACGTCTACGCAATAGCCCTGTCCCTGAAAGAACTCCAGTTCTGAAAAGAGGCAGGCAAGCCCCTCAGTACTTCCTTTAACCGAAGCTTCAGCTTCTTCCATGATCCATTTTCACCTAAGGAAACCGAAGGCAACTCAAATCAACAGGGCAGAGTAAACCAGAGCTCTGCGAACTGGCCACAAACCAGCTGAAACCACGCCTCCAGTTTCCAAGTGAAAGCAAATCCCGCTGACTTTGTCTCAGCTCTAAGCAGATTCCACAGCTGGCACAGTCCCTTTATCTAATCAGGAGTGTCAGTGTGTGACTCTGTGTGTGTGTGTGTGTGTGTGTGTGTGTGTGTCTGTCTGTCTGTCTGTCTGTGTCTATATGTTCAGTGGAGTGAGGGTGGCCAAGGAGACCAGAAGAAAAGGAAGGGGTTGAATCCTGAGGAAGAATCACCAAGAGCAAGAAAAATGAAAACACGAAAAGGCAGGCCAGAGAGTGTGTCCCATTCTCTCTTTCTCCAGCGCCTAGCACTGTGCTGATTAGCACATAGTAGGTGCTCAGTAAAAAGACTGGTGAATGAGTCAATAAAAAAGCCTATCTGTGGAAACTGCATGTGCCCTTTAGCAGGGAAGACGTTTGCTTGCTTATGATGATCACATTCTAAAGCAACCAAAATCAGAGGGGTTATGTCAATAAAGAAACCCTACAGCTACAACACATAAATATGAAATAACTGTTCAAGTTAAAGAAGAGAATTGAAAAAGAACACATCCATACTAGGAGATACTATTAAAAAGAAAACATTATTTTGTTTTATTTTATTTTATTGGGAGGCCCAATATTGCCAGTAAGTACTTTTCTTTTTTAAACAGTATACTAAATATCATATTACAATGTATCTGAAGTGATAAGAAATAAAGATGTTAGATGATATTTTAACTACAATGAACTAAATACCATATAAGCAAACTAGGCACATTACTCCATAATTACTTTCCTTAGCCGTTTTGGAACTTTTGAAATCATGCAGGTAACACAGCACCTGTCTTCTTGGCCTTCCTTATAAGAGCTTTGTAAGTCAATACTGCTTTCTCTTCAGCTTATCCAAGGGAAGAGCTGGAGGGTCCAGCTCTCTGCCACCATCTCAAAGCAATGATGCCTAGACAGGGCTGCATGTTTTATTTCTGCCAATATTCTATATGCCCAGCGGTTTTTTCTTCTTTTCTTCTTCTTCTGATATTGGAAGGAAATACGTCATTTCCAAGCAAACATCCATGCTCACAAGGGACAACGGCCATTAAGCCCATGTTAACTTGGGATAAATGTTTTTGTAAATTACTTGGGAGAGTAAATGCTTAGATAATGTTTCCCACAGTATGCTCCATGGAACGCTAGGTTACATAGTTAAATCAGTTTGAGGATTGTTGTATATTATAACTCCCACTTTAAGATTCTTAATACACATTAGCATTCTAGAGGCTATGAGAGGTCCTGTTGTAAAGAAATCTGTTTAACTGTAACCCAGACTTTAATCTGACTGTGGAACCCTCTCTTTCGCAGGATGAGGCAGGTTGGGGGGTAGGGAATGAAGGTAACTGGTTTAGCCTCTCTAACATTTTGATAAACTGAAGAACCATAATTAGACGGGAACTTAGAAGCTTCACTTTAATCCCTCACTTTAGATTTGAAGAAATTAAGGTCCAGAAAAGTAAAACCATTTGGCCAAGATGACACAGCCCATTTCATAGGCTAGCCCTTTCTCTTGGGCACCAGACTGCATTTTTCTCACCTCCTTTGGGATCTCATGCCCTCACTTAGCCCTTTCTCTTTTGTGCTTTTCTCCCCCTCCCTTCTGACTTTCACCGCCAATTTTAACAATGACCCAGTGCTATCTTTCATCTCAAGCTACCACCTTAGTCACTTTCTCTTTACTGCCAAATTCCTTAAAAAGGTGTCTATATTTAACATGTCAACTTCCTCAACTTTCATTCATCCCTTAATGATTAAAATCTGGTTTCATTCTCCCCTACTCTCCTAAAAATTGTCCCTACTACTTAACCTCACACCCCACAATGCTCCAGCCACAAGGAACTTTTTGTTTGCCATTGTCTCCTGAATACCTAATGCCTTCTTGCATCCCTAGCTTATGCAAAATATGCTTCTTTCTCCCCTCCAACTACCTTCTCTGAGTAGCAATGCTCTCAGCATCTTACCCAGCTCAAAATTCACTGTTTCTGAGAAAGTCATCCTTGATTCCTTAGAGTCTGTCACACGTCCTTCAATGTCCATGCAAAATATCTTATACACATGCATATTTTAACTCATGTGACCATACGATTTGTTGCTCAACTAGGACACACTTGAGAATGATAGATTATTAGGAATTATAACAGGACAACAGGTATAAACTGTTGCCATCCCATGCAAACCAGGAGGGATGGTCGCCATAATGATGGCACTTACCAGCTCATATTGTAAGCTACTTGTTCACACATCTGCTCTATATCCAAGAGACTACAAGTTCCTCAAGGACAGAAACCTTTTCCCACCCAGCATAATGCTTAGCACATTTAGATTCTTAATAACATGAATCAAGTCAAAGGAAGATATCAAAAGAAGCAGTCTTCTAAAATGAAGACAGTTAATGATAATAGTTTCCTTAGCAGGAACAATTTCTTAATAAGAACAGATGTTCCAGACCTACTGGAGAACGGACTTGAGGATATGGGGTGGGGGAAGGGTGAGCTGTGACAAAGCGAGAGAGAGGCATGGACAAATATACACTACAAAACATAAGGTAGGTAGCTAGTGGGAAGCAGCCGCATAGCACAGGGATTTCAGCTCGGTGCTTTGTGACCACCTGGAGGGGTGGGATAGGGAGGGTGGGAGGGAGGGAGACGCAAGAGGGAAGAGATATGGGAACATATGTATATGTATAACTGTTTCACTTTGTTATAAAGCAGAAACTAACACACCATTGTAAAGCAATTATACCCCAATAAAGATGTTAAAAAAAAAAAAGAACAGATGTTAAGTAGTATGCCACAATCTTATATTTCAACAAAATCTGCGTGAAATTTGGTGAGGTATTTCTGAACCTCGGAGTATTTCCTGATTACCCCTTGAAATAGATGAGAAAACAAATAAATGGCTTGTAACTTAGCTCCCTTTTTCTGTCTTTCTCCCCACCTGGCCATCTCTTACCGATCACTGAAGGCCCACCTTTAATGGCAATTTCTTGTTGAGATATTGCTCAACTTATCCAAGTAGTGAACTTCCTCCTCTTCATACTCCCAGGGCACTTGGTTGAGATTCAGTAATTTACTGAGTATCTGCCATGTGCCAGAGAGAGTGCCAGAAGTGTTCACATACACTGCGCCATTTAACTCATCTAATAACCCCATGAGAAACTGTTATTACTCTATTTTAGAGATAAAGAACTAGATACAGAAGATTAAGAAAATTCCTCAAGATGCAAGGTAAATCACGGCATCTGTAACCAACCTTAGGGCTTCTGCTTAAGCCCTATGATTCCCCAGTACAGCGCTAAGCATATTTTGTGTCATAATCATGTACTTGTCTGTCTCCCCCACAAACCAGTCCAGGACCAATGAGCAGGGAAACTATTTCCCAACGGCTTGTGGCACAGAACTGGGGACACAGCAGATACTCACAAATAGCTAGGAAGCGTGAGTACGTGGATAGAATCTATCTGACCACTGATATACTTTTAAAAGAGCATCATACAAGCCAGGGAATACTTAATTTTGTAACTGACAAGAAGGTAGCTTTTATTGTCGAATGAATTCCAGGCAAATCATACTGTAAGCGTTTGGATTCATTCAACATAGAATCAGCAAAGGATGATTTATTTAACCATCTTAAGAATCTTAAACTGTGAGACTCAAATGTAAAACTATGTAAGATCTCATTGGTTTGTTTATTAATATCTAATGCCCACGTCGCTGGAGCCTATCCTCCCAAGTCCCTTTGTGTCACCCTATGAGATGTGCTTATTAAGTAATGAGCTAGATTTCACAAAGTACAGAGGAAAACCAGACCCATTACTTTATAACCCCAGCTTTCTAACTGCCTTCACCCATCCTTTATCTAGGTCCTGTTCATGACAGATTGATTCCATCTCTGTTTATGCTCGTATCTCAAAAATATTAGGATTGCCAGTAATGGGCCAGCCTCCCCCGCCCCGACCACGGACATAATTCTCATACACAAAGAACCTCCAGGCACTGGGTGGGCTTCCCACCCAGAGTCCAGCCACGGTGGTCCTCTCAGAGGGAAGTCAAGATGTCTGGATTTTAGCAGGAGGGAAAAAGACAGAAAATATTAAACAGGGAAGAAAGAGAGCGTGCTGCCCTCTTAAAACACAAACACACAAACCTTCCTCTTGAGCACTCACCCCTCCTGTCCCCAATCATCTTCTAGTCTGGGTTGGCAGAGATAGGGGACAAGGGAAGGGTATGAAGAGGGCGGCATCAGAGCACAGGCTTTGGAATCTCCTGTAGCTGGGTGGTGAGGATGGCTGTGCCGCACACTAGCCATGGCATCGTGGTCAAGTTCCTTTCCCCAAGCCTTAGTGTTCCTATATGCAAAATGGAGCGAACAACAATTGCTGAACCTCACAGAGTTGAGGTAATTTTATATAAACTAGCATAAGTAAAGCACTTAAAATTGTGTTGAGCAAATCATGTATGCTTCGTAAGTATTATTATTATTGGTATTTTTCCCTACCTCTCCCCCACAATCGCTCTATCTCATTGTCACTCCACTTCCCTCCCACCTTCTTTAGAAGAGATAAAGAATAAGGGAGATGGATGGAAAAGGGCACCCCCTTCCTGCTCATTGTGTAAAGCCCTTTCGTATGCCTGAGAGAACATAAGCTTTGGAATGAGAAAGACATGCTTTTGAATCCTGCCTCACCCCTTACTAGCTGTGAAACTGTAAGCAGCTTATTTAACCTCCTGGAGGCTCATTTTCAAGTTCTATAAAAGGGATCTGTTCATTCCCCCAACATATAGGGGTTTTGGTTAGGATTAATGTTATTCTTGCCCTCTCTCCGTCTTCCCTGGGAGGTCCCCTAACAGCTCATCCCGAACCTTTTCAATAAATTATTGAGAAAGAATGGGATTGCAAGAGGATGGCAAACTAGGGAACGAAGAAAGATAGAAGGTGTGGACAGCCTGTGCTCATTACCTACCCCTCCCTCCATCCCCGTTTTTCCACATCCCCCTTGCTGGCGCCACTCCCACTCCCCCGACTCCACTTTCAGAATCCCTGCCCCAGGATAGGGAGGCCTTGGAGCTGAGACAATGCAGGTCTTATTTCCAGCCCTCACCCCACCAAGGACAGAGCCAGTCAGAGTCTCCCCTCCTGTTACCCGAGCTACACAGTGGAAGGAGGCCACATTCCCTGCTTGCTAATTGCTAATTTGAAACTCTGAATACACATAATTTATGATAGATGGTAAAGTCTCTTCATACCATAATACAGGTAAACAAACAAAACTCTTGTAGAATGGACAGGAACCCTGACCACAAAGAGAACCACTATTTCTGTGCGATCCTGCATTCTACCTTTCAATCACTTGCGGACAAATTTTGGAACGTGCCGAACGTTCACATAAGCCTGCCAGTACTGTGTAGTTAAAATAATGTTAGATATTTTAAGTTCCTGTCAGCGAGAAGGATGCTTTTGAAGAAGGAGGCTTGCACATAAAATTTTCTTGTTTTATCAGAGAAGAAGCAAAACACACTGAAGGAATTTTGGTTCGTTTTTGTCTCTGTAGTAGAGGCAGCCTGATGTTGACAAAGTAATGGAGAGTTTTTCTGGAGCCCTAGGGAGGAGAAAGCACTCCAGAGGTCAGGCCGTCAGTCCCCTGCCTCTAGCAGGAATGTACCTAAACTTGCCACAAAGAGCCCTTCAGGAATAAATGAGTTAAAGCACCATCTACAGAATTTAACAATAGTTATGCATTGGGAAATGGCTAAATGAAAGACCTTTGTGAATACAAATTTTACAAAGCACAAATCAAGAAAGAAGGAAAAAGGAAAGTTAGTTGTTAGGACAGGACAAAGCAAATATGAAGAAATGGTTTTGTCAGGTATTTTCAGTTTTATAAAAGTAAAATGAACTTTTAAAAACCAGGATAGCTTTTTAAAACCATAAAAAACCCAAGATGCCATTTTATACAGATCTTTCTAAAAAAAAAAAGCCATGCCAACCATATACACATTCAGAACCACACAGCTATCTCATTCACCTTTAGAAATATGTGATCTAAACGTCAAAAATTGTCGAGCAAACAAAACAATATACTTTTAAATTAGTGCTTTCTCAAATGTAGGGTATTCTGAGTGTACTGGAGTCATTATGTGTTCACACAAATGTAGTTTCTAATATTGTTTTACATATGGTTTACATTTAGAACACTTTAAAAAAAAAAAAGCAAAAACAATGAAGCAAAATTTCATTATTACTTTCTAACAGTACCTCTTCCTAAGAACAGGGATTTAAGAAAATCCTATTCATGGAGAAATTGAATTAAGATTCAATTAAAGTTTTTATATTAGTTCAAGGAAGGAACCTTAACAGAGTCTATGGCACATTTCTGAATAGGACATCTTGTGCCAAATAGCTGTACATAAACATTTTTAGTAAATCAGATAATATCAGTACACTAGAGATACCTGATATTTAGGAGACTGTATGAAAAAAGTTTTTTATAAAATGAATGAACCATTGGTAAAATAACCATGCTCTGTCATCCACTTAAAAGTTGGTTTAGGGACTTCCCTGGCGGTCCAGTGGCTAAGATTTCGCCTTCCAATGCAGGGGGTGTGGGTTTGATCCCTGGTCGGGGAACTAAGATCCCACATGCCTCGTGGCCAAAAAACTGAAACATAAAACAGAAGCAATGTTGTAACCTATTCAATAAAGATATTTTTTTTAAAGTTGGTTTATATATACTGAATTTTCAAGTGTGTGGGGTGAGTTCATCTACTCTTAGGAACATGCTATTTTTAGGTATTAGCCTTTGGCTGTATGAAATTAAAGGGGGAAAAAAGAGCGAAAATAGGAGTTGTAGAAGAAAAAAAAAAAAGGCACTGGGTTCAATGTGGGTTATATATGGACTTTAAAACCAGACCATAGGGATTTGAAAACGATTCTAAAACATGGGGTGCCATCATTCCTTATATTCGCATTTTAAAAAAGACATGCATCTAATAAGCTGCTGGTATTGTTTTTAATTGTAAATTGGGGGAATCCTTTTTGTTCTTTTCAAAGCAAAATATGCTGAGGAAATAACTGCACCAAATGGACATCAGAGAGGCAGACTTTCCTACCTGACAAAAAAGGGAGGCTGTTCGAGTCATTGCGAATACTGTTAAAGGTGCAGATTTGGAAGCATGTGAATAATGAAGTCTTGAGCAGTTTCACTTGAAGAAGAGAAAGGAGGAAGGGGACACTGGGGCAGAGCTCTGAAATATAGTTTAATAGGATAACAAGAAGCAGAGTTGGCGGCGGAGTGGCCACGGTGAGAACTCAGAGTCTGGAAAAAGCTCTAGTTTCCGAACACATCAGCCCGGATGAGAGAAGATGAAATCCAGAATTCAGAGACTGGGTTGCAGCAATGTCATAAATAGGCTATATTGTGGAAGTGGTGACTAGCAGATTTATAGAGAAGGCAGAAAGGGAAGAGTTCAGCCAAGGTTACAAGCAATGGAGGCAAATGGAAGAGGGAAACGGAACAGCGTGGTATGTGAAGACGTTCCATTTGAGGATAAGGAATGCTTCTGAGTCTGGGAGGGCATTTTTCGAAAGCAGAGAAGTAGAGTCTCTAAAACCGCTGATAGCTTTTCTGCAGATAGCTCTGTCTTCTCACGAAAGCATGGCCCAAAACCACATACAGTCATGATCATCAATTAATATAGTCTCTAATACAGTACCCTGCACTCTCTAGGTGCTCAGTGTATGTGTATATGTATATGTGTGTGTATATGTACACCATATATAGCACAACTAATTCCTATTTGTGAAACACTCACTAGATACACAACTCTTCAATGGGTGTTTTATTTAGACACTTTCTTATAGTATAGTTACTAGTGGAATATATATCTATATATAGATGTATATGCATCTAAGAAGAACATATTTTTACATTTCTCATCTCTCCAATAAATTGCAAGCTCTGTGTGCATGTTAAAAAAAAAACTCTATTGAGTCAGTAGTTCAGGGCTAAAGTCCTCATTCTGCCACTTAATTGTATGACCCAGAACAAGTCCCCTAACCTTGGCTTTGTCTTTTGTAAAATGTGAATTATAGCGTTTACTCTGCCTACCTCTTAGAATTGTGAGGAACAAGAGAAGTAATGGACACAAAAATATTTTATAAATTGTAAGCAGCTATCCAAAGGGAAGATGGTATTATTATCATCTTTAACGTATTTGTATACCCTACAGTTACTCAGTAAATATGTGCTGATGCAAAGCATAATCCAGACACAAGAGAGCACACACACACCGAACGACTACCAAAGATGAAGGCCTGGTCCAACTAGATGCTACAAGTGTGAAAACACTGACAAATCAGGAGCACTTGCTGATGATTCCCTGGAAACCAAAGTGCCACAAGAGAAGCCATTCTAGGTCCTAGAAGCTGTGGCCGGCAGGCTCCCAAGCAGATCAAGAAGCCCCTTTGGGGCTGTGACACTGAGGAAATGAAGACAGCCAGATGAAGGTCACCTCCTTTATGGATACTTTTCAGTTCCCACTAGATTCGCTCAGCACAAACCAACATTTCCCTGCCTTAATTATTTTTACTAATGTGAACAGTTTTAGCCTACTCTGGGCTTTCCTGCCTGGGTGACTTCTTTAATATGAGTTCCATGCAATTCAGTATTTAATCAGAGTTTAGCACCTTCAGGTATAAGCTCAGTGTCTCAACAGGGGCATACAATTTTTAAATTGTTGGAACTGAGTCATTCAAATTTTGTAACCTCACCCCCAATCTGTGTAATATTTAACATTAGTGCCAGAAATACAGAGAGTAGTGCTTTTGTGTGTGTGTGTGTGTGTGTGGTACGCGGGCCTCTCACTGTTGTGGCCTCTCCCGTTGCGGAGCACAGGCTCCGGACGCGCAGGCTCAGCGGCCATGGCTCACGGGCCCAGCCGCTCCGCGGCATGTGGGATCTTCCCGGACCGGGGCACAAACCCGTGTCCCCTGCATCGGCAGGCAGGCTCTCAACCACTGCGCCACCGGGGAAGCCCGAGTACTGCTTATTAACATTTCTAAAAATAGAACCAATCCTGCCCTCTCAGGCATGAATACCTATCAAAACAAATCTAACAAATCTGGTCAAAATGAAGACTTCAAATACCCATTCTCAGGTATCACATATGGAATCAGAAGAGGCAGGTCCACCGTGAAGCTTAATGAAGCTAAAGTTTAAGGCATCCTCATTAGCACTGGCCCCTTCCAACACCTGAACCTAGTTTTATATTTTTAGTTTGTACTATTATTCTCAAAACAGGGCCCCATGTGTGTAAGCTTCAGGACCTACTAAACCAGGATATACCCCTGATAATCAATATACAAAGAGCTACAGATCACACAACATTCTGTTCAGACATACTCTTCAGTGTCACCTTCACATACAAAAGAGGTAAATTTCCGAAGCACCACATAACCATTATCAGGGTCACATTTTAGATCACCACCTTTTATAACATTGTGACTCTGTCTACTGTCTTCTCCTTCTAGGCCCTTGCATGTGATGCTACCATTCCTAATGTTTCCATTTTTCAAAAAAAGTTTATGGTCATAGCTCCAAACCAAAGGCTACCCTGAAAGAAAAAAAAAGAAAAGAAAACAAGAAAAAAGGCCCCTATAATGTACTTGTCAGCAACAAAGCAATTACGAACATCATATGATTAAAAAGAAAAAACAAAGAAGTCATTTAAATAATGAACTCTAATTTTACTATTTAGCAATTTACTGTTTAGCAATTTGCTATTTTTATTACATTTTAAATCAATCCATCTAACACAGAAATTCTCTCTACCCTCACATGGTACTATTTCACTGCTGTAAACCGATATTTCATGGCAAGACAATATCTTTCTATAAAAAAATGGTAATAAAAGGAGTACCAATTATCCCAGTATTTTCTCAAAATAGGTAGACTTTCTTTCATGCCTTAATTTTATGTTTTCCTTTGCCCCCTACTAAAAGCTCGGCATAATTATCCCTGAACAGGTTGAGCAAGGTCTCCGCAAAATCTGCTCAGGGTGATAATTCAGGTTTTTTTTTTTTGTATTTGCAGAATTTAGCTGAGACTGTTACAAGAGGTTTATCAAAATAAATGCTTGATTGGCTTTTGCAGTTTTTTGTAATTGAAAAAATAAAGAAAAAAGAGTTCACTAATAAATGGAGGGAGAGGGAGGTTAAATACTTCAATTACTAACTTGCAAAAAGATTTCCATTTGAAGATGGAAACAATGTAAAGGGGTCCCTAATTTTTATGGGACTGGAATCACTCCAGAGGATTTAATGATACTGCTGGGCAAGTGAAACTGTGCTAGGGAATAATGTGATTTCTAAGCATACTTCCTGAAAATTTAATAGCGCTAGGGAATATTTAAAATGGGTTATTTTAAAAGGAAAGTTGAACATGCAAATTTGTGTGTGGGGAGAATTTAAGGAAACAGTGATTTTTTTTTTATGGTATGTTCTTTACTTTCTACCTTAAAATGAAAACCAGTTACTTTTGAGTCAACAGACATGTGATGGAGAGAGTTATAGAAGGATTTTCCCATCAAGGATTGCTAGATATTAACTGAAGAGCTGAGGTAAATATGTCTTCCCCATTTAAAGCATACTTGACATTTCTGATCTTTGAACTCTGATTTTCACTATTTGTAGGGATCCTTAGTATAAGGTCTTAAGAACTAAAGGTCTTCTTGAGCTCAAATGACCCTCACTGCTTCCTGACCCTAGTCATATTTGGGCCCTGTATTGTGGAAAAACCATATTAACTAGATTTCAGAGATTCAGCCACTTCAGCTATACATTGTACCCCCAAACTGGAGATTTCATAAACAAAGGAATCTCCATCCTTCTAAATATCAGTTAATTCCACCTAATCAGATCTATTATCAGCTTTAATCCTAACACATAGATTACCAGCCTTACAAAGCAGCCATCACTAATTAGCCCTCCTTGCTAATACCACTAGCCCAGAAAAGCCTACCCACATTACTATATTAAAAGAGTCTATTCTGAATTGCTGTTTTGTTTGGAAAGGAAGGAAAAAAAAAAAAAAAATCTGTGTTCCTTTCCAGCTGGCAGTTTTCCTAAATTAGATTAACTTTTAATTTAAATTAAAAAATTTAAAAGCCTTACACAAAGAGACAGTAATTGCCCATTTGAAACATCCAAAAAAAGGTGATTGAAGGGTACAGTAATATGCTTACATGAATAATAAATAATACTTAGCATTTAGATAGAGTTTTCCCCTCATCAAATCACTTCTTTATAAGCATTAATTAATTCACACATTATCCTAGCAAGAAAAGTAAAAATAAACGATAAAATGTTTCTCTACTTCAAAATTGGGTAAACTGAGGCACCAAAGAGGCAATTCTGTCATGATGATGACACCAGTGCTTCGGAACGTGGACTGTATTGTCAGGCATTTCCTTGTGGGGTCTGGATGTGCCATTAAGCTAAATCTGAAATTAACTTCTGCCACAGGCACTGTGTGGGCTTTAATGACGTTGCAAAGGGCAGTTATGATTCCCATCTCTGCCAATGGCTATGAGGAGTTGGACAAAATCTTTTTGCCTTATGATCTATGAAATGGAAAAAATATTCACATACTATATATACATACACACACTCACACACACACATATAGGGTGCCTAGTAAACGCTCAACAAATGGCAGTCATTATTCACCATTAGGAGGAATTCATAAGACAACTGCTAACAGTAAGCTAATGGAATATTTCAAGTACTCTGACAGGAAATGGAGCCATAACCCTAACTAGGTGTTCAAATGGAATAAAATATGCCAAAGCCCTTGGAAAAATATTAATGGCACAACTTCCAGGGTAATGCTTAATAGTTCACATTATACACAATTAATGTACTCCCAGTGAGTACATGTTCATCTCAAATTACTGGTTTCTACCCTTTTTAACATTAAAAAAAAAAAACCTCATAGATTCAAGATATTGATTTTACCTTTTAGCATCCATTGATGGAGAAAATAATGACTAAGAACTACAGTGAATTCCGTGACACCGTTGTGACACTTCTGAACAGATGTATGTTTTTATTCTAATCACAAGACACACCACATACATCCAAAAAAAAAACCTGTAGAACATACGTGTGACAATCATATGTGTGGTGCACATGTGAATTTGAGAAACTTTTGCAATAAATTCAAGATTCCTCAGAGGTCTGCAGCCCTCAGTGTGGGAACCACTCTCCCAGAGGCTAAGAAATAACATACTGTTCAACACTCTGTTTTATTTTTTTTATAGTAAGAACTTATGTTTTTTTTTTTACATCTTTATTGGAGTATAATTGCAATACAATGGTGTGTTAGTTTCTGCTTCATAACAAAGTGTATCAGTTATACATATACGTATGTTCCCATATCTCTTCCCTCTTGCTTCTCCCTCCCTCCCACCCTCCCTATCCCACCCCTCCAGGCGGTCACAAAGCACCGAGCTGATCTCCATGTGCTATGTGGCTGCTTCCCACTAGCTATCTACCTTACGTTTGGTAGTGTATATATGTCCATGCCTCTCTCTCGCTTTGTCACAGCTTACCCTTCCCGCTCCCCATATCCTCAAGTCCATTCTCTAGTAGGTCTGTGTCTTTATTCCTGTCTTACCCCTAGGTTCTTCATGACATTTCTTTTTCTTAAATTCCATATATATATATATGTTAGCATACGGTATTTGTTTTTCTCTTTCTGACTTACTTCACTCTGTATGACAGACTCTAGGTCTATCCACCTCATTACTAATAGCTCAACACTCTGTTGCACATCTGATATCCACCAGGAAAAATTGAGCAGCACAATCAGCTTCCACGTGCCTAAAACTTTTCAAATGGAACTTCATAAAATGAAACTTAGGTCCTCATAGTGTTTTTGAGCTGGAAGAGTATTTAGAAATCTTTCGATGCAAGTTATCCATTTTCAAAAGAATAACACTGAGATCCAGAGAAGCAGTGTTTTCACCTCCCGAACTACCAGATAACGGTAGAACTCGATTCTTAAAGTTTTAATTACAGCCCACTGTGTGTATATGTGTATGTGTATAAATATATAAGCTGACAATATGGGGCACTTCTAAAAAAGAAAGAGCACTGTATAATAAACTCTTTGATTTTTTTGTTTTTTGTGTTTTTTTTGGTCAATCCTAACAGATATGATGCAAGATTGCTTCCCACAACTCTCAAGCAGCACTCAAAATCTTTTATTGTAATGGTTCCTTTTTCTCTTCTTTATCTCCTCAACTTTTTTCCATTAATACAGTGACAAAATAGGGGTGCTATGTACATGTTTTTAACACAAAACTCAGTTAAGATATGCCAACCACTACAGAGAAAATAAAAACCTTAAATCTATTTTCATCACACTTATAAATGTGTGCATTTTTAAGCTGCCAGAATTTTAAATATATTTTCATTTCTCCTCATCTGGAGAATTTACATGCTTGCAGGAAAACCTTGTTGAAACCTTATTTTGGTCTTCATGGAACATAATCTCAACATCTCGGACAGCCTAAAGCATGCTGAATTACATTTGCAGCTTCCTCTGGGGCTCTGTGAAGCTCTATTAGTATTACATATTACACATAAGTTACTTTTAATGCTCTTCCAAGGCTTGTTAAATGCTACACAAACTTTACACTTCATGGCTCTAATGTTTAACTTATCTATCAGTAAATTTGAACCCATAATTCATTTAATTGTCCACGTTGGTGATTTCTACCCATTATTATTTCTAAATGAGTTTTTTTAAAGAACTAGATTTTGTTTAATAGCAGTTACTGATCATGTACATGAAAAGAAATTCCTTGAACCTTTGCCCCAAACATTCAACAAGGTAAAACCAAAGATGTAAAAGGTAGTGGCTTAATTATTTAAACTATGACATTATGAATAGGCACAAACAATGTATTCAAAGATTGTGCATTAAATGTGACTGTTGCACTTACTGGGAAATTTAAGTACCATCTAGTAAAACAAACCTAAACAGGATGATTCTAACAGGTGAGAAATGTTTGTATTTATTTCAGGTTTAGACTATGCTAATTTTTCTTTTTGTAAGGCGAACCTAAACTACACTATTTAAAAACTCACAATACTACTCTCTGCATATCTTCCCAACAAACTGCATTTAGATTGCATATATTTTTGATTTGATAGACTTCTGTCCTGAGCTACATGCAACCTAAAAATCATGGCCTTTGAAGAAAAGCAATGTTGAAATATTAGTTACTGTGCATCACTGAGGAAATCTTTGTGGCTGAAAATCTGACAAAATTTTATTTTCAAACAGGTTTTTATTAAGTTTTTTTTCTAGAACACTAATCTCATTTTAAACTATATGTGTGTATATATATATATATATATATACTACATATAGTGTGTGTATATATATATATATATATATATATATATACAGCAAATAAGCCCAAGGGTATAAACAAACTAATGAAAACTTTCATATTCCTGAATGTCACAGCAATGGTAGCCTCACATCAGTTGCATTTGGAAGGAGAAATCTTAATGTTTCTTTCCTGTCTTCATTGCCTAATATCAACTCAATGATGCAATTATTATACAATTATTCTTAATTTCTATTTAGGAATTAAATTTCAATCATTTTTATTTCAGGTCATTAAGAATATTATGAAAACAACCAGGCTTACCATGGTTATCTGTCAGAAGTACTCTCTTCAACAATTTATGCCTCATTTTATTTTAGTGGGGAAACTGTCTGATACCAGCTTATTTCAAAAATAGAGAAAAAAAACAAAGAAGATTAAAAACCCAGACAAGATAGAATCTGGAATTTAAGTGTTTTTAGTAGATTAAAAAAATCTTTGTGGAATTATTCAGCCACAACTAAGTACATGTCAAACAATATTTGGAAAATAACAGTAATATTTGGATATCACTGTAAATTTCATAAAAATGAGATTTCCAAGAATACTGCTCTTTTATTTTAACTTAATTTTCAGGCAACTTAAGAGTGACCTATTTATGGCAGAAGCTTTCTTAAGGAGATAAAAGAGCCCAACTATTTGTGAAAAGAGGTGAGCAGTGAACATTTTTTTCTCTTTCCATGTAAATATTATAGGGAAGTAAAGTATATGCTTATGGTTAAGAAAATTAGATATTCAACAGAGTTATATCTAGTCTTGATATAATCATAAATTTGAGTACTCCCCAATACATTGTTGTCATTTCTTTAAAAGAAAATTATATTTGATTCTTTTAATAATTATTTTAGGAAAAAAAGGCCACATTTTGATACTGAATCCTATTTTTTTTGTATATTATAAAAGCACAGATTTCTGAGCATTTAAAAAGAGCTTCTGTGAAGAGATGACATAGTCATTGAGAATTCTTGAAAAGAAAATTAATATGATGTCATCAGAATAATTGAACCTTGAGTACCTTACCCTGTTATTTTGATAGATGAGTTAGAAAATTGGGGGGGGAAACACCAAAGAAAACACACTTATAGTATAGACACCCACACACTACCCTGTGCTCACCATTCCTACTACAAATAAGAATAATGTCTGTGATAGCCGACCCTAACCAGTGCCTTAATTAACTGGTATTAAGTGGTAATTAAGATGATGCCAGTTAAGTTTTAATTTTAAAAAATTAAGTACAAACTCAGTTATTCAATAAAGAGTTGTAGTCATTTGGTGTGTTTCTAGGTGCAGAATATAGCAATTTACTATTGACAAGCACTAACGGACGAGGTCATTTCACAAGTATAGTGTGGACAAAGGTGAACCGGGCAACTGATGAAATCTGTGGCCAAGGCGAAATAGCAATCTCTGAGCCAAACGGTAATAAAGTTACTGAAATGAAGCAATGTAGTTTCTACACTGAACTGTCATAAAGGAGGATATGGGCTTCAAACTGGCATGTCACGAGTAATTAAAATATTATTTCTCTTTTTTTAAAAGTTCCAAATGGCTTTAATAGTCTTATCGATTTTTTATTCAAACAGCTAAAAGTGAGGTTAGGAGTACGCTGCCTGACTGTAGCGAAGAGTGGGCAGTGTCGAGGTTTGGAGGGATGGAGGGCGAGTTCTGCAAGGGCAGGAAAAGGAAAAGAAAGTAGATGTATTAACACACTGGAGACAATGAATGCTTCCACAAACAGAAGACTACACTGCCCCAAAGGAAAAAAGCTAAAGGGATTCAGAAGTTACCTACGATATGAACACTTAAAAAGCAATGGCTGCACATTGACTATATTTATTGTTCACAGGGATACAGAAAGTTTCTATGAGACAAGATGACAAATGTAAAGTTCTCAAAATAGATTTCTCCTGAAGATTCCAAGATATTCGCTATACAAGTCTCTCCAATTGATCCTCGAGTTGAAATGACTGGCTTGTCTGGTCAAATACTTGGTCAATTGATTCAGGACAGGTGTGACTGATACTATTAAGTGCCAGCATAAATAAAGCTTTAAGAAAATGCATTCGTTTTGTGTGCCTAGCTTTCCCCCGCTAGGAGAGACTGAGCTTCTTGCTAATAAGAGATAAAACCTGTTACAGCCACTTTTGGTATCATTTTTGCTATTCTCATCTTGAAAATAAAGCAGATCAGATATTTTTATATGTATGAATGATTTCCATGACACGTTATGGAATCAGAAACCTTACAGCTAGAAATAATCAAAAGATCATCAGACCCAGGCCTTACCTTAAATATGAGTGACAAGGCTCTAAACAGTAGTGAAAAACATGTTTGAGAAAAAGGACTGTGAAAATGGAGATGGCTGTTCTGTATATGTATGCTTGAGTGTAAATCTTCATACAATCAGGGTGCCATACTGAGGACTCAGCTTCCTAATACAGCCAAATTTCCATTGACACCACATAACTTGGCCCTTGGCAAATACAGAGAAGGAACACATCCACCTTGCAGTAAAGTGAGATGTGCAGCCCAAATCCAAATCCAGACACTCCTTAGCAACAACGCACTCCTCTTTGCAATGAAAACATTCCTAAAAAGTAGTATTTAGCCATAAACAGCTTCCATACCAATTCTTTATGTAATCCACTTTGCAACTAGCTAATTACGTGTGATCACCTTTTACTTAATTGAAACTACACTCACATTATTCAATAATTAAATGATTTGTCTATGGAGAAATATAAAACACAAAACAGTTCATTTGGAAAGGATACAAACAAATCACTAGGCACCCAGGACCCAACTCAGAGAATCAAGAGGACCTTAGTTTTAATAGGAGAAAGGCCAAAGGTTTGGAAATTATTACTATTATTTTTATTCCCTCCAAAGCTTGATCCCATGTTACAAATTACAGCATTCCCCACTGAGCTGTTGGGCCCAAGAAGTGATTTGCTATGTGATCAAGGATCTATCTGCACAGGACATTACAGACCTCAGATTCCACTACCCGAGAAGCCCCCTCTTGCCAGTATGTGCCCAGCCCCAATAAAGCAAAATAAACATAGAACACACATGCTCCCGGAATGAAAGTTGGCTTTCTTCTCATATCTATGAGCAAAAAATAGAATGGTGTTTTAAAATGGTCAGGCCAATCAATTTATTTTTTCTCTCACTCTTGGAAGCTCCAGGAGGAAAAGAAAAAAAAAAAAAAGAAATACACTAGCCGGATGTAAACTGTTATTTATATTTATTTTCTCATTGCTTTACAAATGTTAACATATGCTGTCATATGACAGCCCATAAGGAAAATAACAATACAAATATTAACCGAATAAGGAATGTTCGATTAAAACTAATACACAATTGACGGCAACTGTTTCTTTACTATGAAGCAAATGATAGGTATTTGTAAAATCGTCCCTAAAGTTGTGTGTCTGCTACACAAATTTTAAAAATTCTGTGCCAATGTAGTGAGATCAGTTAATGTTACAGTAGTAATCATTAGAGTTCTGACAAATAAAATACCCTCCTGATGGAGAAAGCAATTGTGTCAATGAGCAATCTCCATTTCTTAAGAATAAAAGTCATCCATACAATTCTCCAAAACTGTGAAATTCCAGCTTGGAGGTCTATGGTCCTTAGAAAGAAATATAAAGTAAGATTTAGCAAGGATACAAGCTACCCATTAGTGAAAAATATGAAGATTAAGCAACCTCTAGACTGTCCTTGGTTTATTTTGCTTTTTATTTTGGTAAGGCTAAATGACCTTCCTCTACAGGAAATAAATCTGTATGGAGCTGAAAATCATAGGCAATTAATGCACTGACCAACAAGAGAGTCCTCTCAAATTATGGTTTTAGATGTACCAAATGCAGGTGGAAATGTGTTTGTGAAAAGCAAGGAAAAGCAAAACCCAGGCAGACTTGCACTACTGCTGTAGAACAGAATTGAGTTTAGTTCTGTGCAAGATCTCATGCTGCCTGTCTGTGACATAATAGTGTCAGCTAAATGAAAGGTTTTATTTAGCGCCAATTTTAACAAAACCCAATGTTTAACTTATGACACAACAGGGATTTGGAGGTCTTCCTCATCACCTTAAAAGGAAGTAAACCAGAATCCAGCATGAGATGAAGGTGCCATTTCATCTTGTACGGTTCCCACCCCCACCCCAGGTAATAACTTATTTATTGGTAAAATAAAGACCTATAGCATTAGCTAAAGAGACACAATTACAAGATTACATGGAGTCAGTGTTCACCTGTACACCATGGTTTGTCTGACCACAAAGAACCATCCGTTTCAAATCTTTTCATTTCATACAAACTCTTTATTGCTTCACTAAAACTAAAATCTACACACTTGTGTGTGTGTGCACGTGCGCGCACACACACACAACGTGAGGAAGAAAGAGCATTCCGTTTTAACCACAGAGCAGCAATAAAATCAAATATCCTTTCTATACCAAAGGCATCGCCTGGATTAGAAGATACTTGCCGATTCTCAAAGCAAGTCCAGTTACCATAACAAATGTACATTTTACCAGCCTTGGAATTCTAATTGTGTTTAATACAGTTTCGTGTTGCATCAAAGTACAAAATCAATACCATTTGTCCAGCTCACAGGAAAAATGGAATCTATAAACGCCTCTTACTGAGTAATTAAACACCTATTATTGTCATGGGTAGTGAAACAATGAATATGATAAGATAAATTTTTGCAAGAAAATACTGCAGTGATTAATACCTCCCTGCGTATTAAATAAAAATGACTGCCTTTTGTGCAGAACTGCTGGCAGAAGAACGGGGACGTGAGAAGTAGTTGCCAGTGCCACAATAACAGGCTAACCTTGAACTGAACTCTTTTCCTCAAGAAATTAAATGCTGTAGCAGGACTTTAAATCCCCCCACTTAGAGCTCATTTGTGCGCCATGTAACCTGCAGTTCCTGAAAAGAACTCATTATCTTCAAAAGGAGAATCCCTTTATAATTTCTTTATGAATGTATATATTGTTTCTACAAAAAAAGTATTTCAGGGTCCAAAAAGGATAAGAATATTAACAGTGTAAGCAAGGCAGAGACTTGTACCAATCAGATACCATTTCTACTTCCAGGAATTCAAGTGCAGAATGCAATCTGTTTTGGAAAACTGAACATTAGATTGAGAATGAGGTTAGAGGAAATGCATATTTAGAAAAAGAGATTAATCTGTGAGACTGATGCTAACGGTCCTGCTTATTCTGGTGCTGGAGTTCCTGCGTTTTTCTGGGTCTCTCTGTCTGTCTGTCTCTGTGGCATAGGTATGATACCCCTCATTCTACGCACACCCCCCATACATACACACACACACACACACACTCCCCACCCACCGCATGGTTCCTCCATCATCGCTTTGCCTTTTTTTTTTTTTTTTTTTTTTAACTTAAGAATGATGTACCGGGAACAACTACAAAGTACAAAAGATGAATCTATGGATGTGACACTTGTAAAGGGTAACCCTATTTCACAAGTGAGATGGGACAAAAAAGAAAGAAAAAAGGCCACTGAAGCAATAACTGCTCACTGAATTACCATTAAATTCTAAGATTTACAATCCAACGTACAGTAAGTGCATATCTAATGGAGTTTGTCCTCTAAAAGAATATAAAGTGAATCTTTGCAGCATAAGATGTGTGTAGATGATGTATGTTTCTTTTAATCCAGTTTTTAAATTAAAGACAAAAAAGAGTTCAAAACACACCAAAAAAAGAACACATTGATGCAACACCAGCAAAACCCCGAGGCAAACTTAGAAGCTTACCTAATTTTAAATGCACTTTATAGTAACTATTCTCATTTTCTATCAAACTGAATTCATTCCTCCAAAGACAAAAGTAAGACATATAATCAAATAAGTAGAGCAAAACAGAAGTCATGATATCTTTCACACAGCATTAGTACATGAACAGTTAACCTTTTTGAATCGTGTGTTAAATTAAAAAAAAAAATCCTGAATCCAAATGATTGGTTATAAATTGCTACATTTTTTGCTGAAGGAAAAAAATAAGACAGAGAGTTTGTTAGTAGTATTGAGTCATTTAATAAAGGCAAATAAATTCATATGTTGACAACATGGAGAGAATTCAAATATGATACTAATGTAATCCAATATCAACAATATTATGACTATGTTCATTTTTATTAACACAAACAACCCCCAGAAAGGAATTTACTATTTTGGAGCAATATCACTTAAAATACTCTAATTAATTCTTTAATAACTATTAAAAGAAAATTCTAATCATCATTCTCTATGCTGCTTTCTAAAGGAAACATTCATGAAATAACTCCCATTTTCCACCTCACGACAAACTCTTAATAAAACCTATCATATCATGGATAATATTTTAGCAAAAGCTTTCTGGAAGAGGAAAATTGATATAAGGTAGCTTAAGTAACGTTATTAGATGATTTATTTTATTTAGATAAATAGGTCTTTTTTAAGCAGTATCTCAGAAGTCGCTGTCCTTGAATTAAGTAATATATAAAACTATTACGCCAATTTTGCAAACCTATGCTTTGCTCTTCTCACCTCTCCCCCACATGATCTGAATTTTATTTTAAAGGATTAACAAGTAACACATATGATCGGCAATGATATCCTTGTTCTTTTAAACCTTAGTGAATCAAGTCTGCTAAAGGTGAAATAGTGGAATTATCAGTACAAGTGGCTGTGTCATCAGAGCCTTCAGAAAGGTGCTGTATAGAAACGCCTAAATAAACAGCAGCATAAAGGATTTTACAGATGAGATATATACGTACAGATCTCTCTCTTTCATACACACACACACACACACACACACACACACACACACAGCCTGACTCTGGTTATTAAAAATATAAAATAGATTCACTACTGTATATAAACCAAAAGGTATTTGTAATCCCCCTATCACATTAATTTTAACTTTAATGCTAGTTTAAATGATGCACCGTTTTCTGCCCCCTTTTGCCAAGATATGTGAAAGATCATCTTGAAAATCAGTTGGTTAAAGCCCCTCTCTATGCTACAGTGAGCCGGAGAATTTCCAGCGTCTGATGAAGACCAGTGGACCACCTGATACTTTTTCAGCAGGGTGATAAAATTAAAGGATGGCTTTGATTTCCTTGAAGGATTACTTCCCTTACTTAATTGTTTAAAGTGCATGGTATTAACACAAAGATGGGGGAAAGAAGAAAATTAAGGTGACTGTAGAGCCCAAGCTAATTGCAAGCTGATTAGATTGTGCCATGCAAGAGCTCTCCCTCCGTTACATACCATCACCAGCTCTGGTCTTTTCCACCCTGCTGCTGCAGCAAACAAGCTGATTTGCTAACAAAGTGGTCAGCTCGGGCACTCGCACAGCAGCTCACGGGGTCCACAGACGGCTGCTCTCCATGCAGAGAATCTCGAGCTCCATTTTCCAATCTGATTACACGGCTCCTTGTTCCAGCAGCCTTAAACCTTCATGGCAGTTTACCAACATTTTCATCACTTTTTTCTTTTACAAAGCAAAAGAACTGATAAGCTCTCAGGTACCCAGGATCTCATAGTCAATGGCTGGCCAGCAGCCAGCATTCCCTCACCACACAACTGCTTCGGGCCACACTGCATAAAGCAGACAGGATTTACCAAACAGCACAGAACTATTTGAATTTTGCCATGTGTACAAGGAAGCAACATGTTTCTGTCCTTACAGACGTCGACTGTTGTGTCTAATCGCATCTAGGAAATACAGAGACCTAATAAGTGCTCTGCCTGCCCCCGCCCCCATAAAAAAGAGGCACTGCAAAGCAAACCAATGAACATATGCCCATGAATTCACTATTCCCCTAACTGATGTGCTTGGGGACTCTGCCTGGTAAACGCAAAGCACTAATAACTGTTTTTAAAAGTCCCGGTCTGATTACCTGGACCAATTACCTCATTGACCGTGAAAATGATCCTAGTGAGTTTTCATTAAAATCTAAAATTTTGTGGACTACACAAAACACCTGATTAGCATCTTAAAACTTTGGCAACACCCCAGAACTTTAAAAAAGACACACCAAAAGATGCAGAAATGAAGCACAAAATCTATCATCTGAAACCACCTCATGAGAATTCATCTTACTCCCCTGAATTCCCAGAAATCACATCATGCAGTTAGCAGGAGTATCTATGTAATACATTCACATTCAGAAGTTTAAAACAATGACTGCTCTAACATTTCAAGTAGAAAACCTATGTGTAGACTCTTCCTCCTATGTAATATTTTAATTCATTTTTACCTATAGCCCATAGGCCTAAAATGTAAAATAAACATGGGCCTAAAATGTGAGCTTTACAGTGAGATAATGTAAATGTTCGCTTACTGTCTGCTTCCGTTCAACCAAAAAACAATAAACAAAAAACAATAACAGAGCCTCCTTCGGCCACGGTCAATAACTTTCTAACAAAGATGAGGAAAAGAAAAATGGCTTTTAATGGATGCGGCTCTTCCTGGTTTGTTTTTGCATAATATTGATCAATAGTAAAGGGTTTGGAAGGGGAGGGGAGGGGATGGAGAGGAGTCTACAGTTATGGGAAATATGTACAACTCAGCTCGTACAATGCCTCAGTATGCCAGCTCACCAGTGCGCTGACCCTCTCTGTATCTTGGAGTCATTAGCTGGAGTCCCAGCCCTGCCTCCAGGACGAGGGGATTTGAACTCACACACCGAAGTGGGGAGATTCGGGATTCTGAGCCTGCCAGACAGAAGGGTCATTCCTCTTCACTGATGAGGATGCTTGTCCCCTGGGGAGGGGAAAACTGGATGAGTGACTGTCGCAAGATTCCGGCAATGGGCGTGCTGCTGACTCAGGAATGGACTCTGACAGCCACCCTGCTTCAGTCCAGCCGCTCTGAGTGGGAGCGATTTTAGGGCAGCAGCATTGACAGGTACATGCAAAAGTTACGGGAGAATGGAAAAGAGAGGAAAGAGGGAAGGAAGGAGCAAATGCAACAGCAACTCCTTTTTGAGACATATGCATACAAGAAGTAAACATTTTTCCTTAATGCAAAGTTGCCATTGCCCAACAGACAAAAGATGTGTTTGTGGATGGGCATATTTAGAACACCCACAGCATTTCTGAGTGGATTTTAAAAGAGGACGTGCATTTTAAAAACTGATCGACTAGGCTGACGTGTACACGTGCACACCCACAATACTGTAAAACTGTATAAACTCACAGAAAGTATACACACCCACCCATATATATATTTGCATGTAGGTGGTATTCTGCATAAATGACTGTCAACTTAAAATGCCATTCTCTAATTTATATGCAAATTCTACCTCTGGTAAAATAAAAACATATTTTAAGCGGCTTATAGTGCCAACACATTATTCCCATGAATGATTCCTAGTAAACTATTTATGCCAACTGTGGTGGTTTGTTTTTTTTTATATTTATTGGATGGTGAACGAAACCACTTAAACTACAGTTGTCTGTATGAATCAGTAATTTTCATGTTTCTAATTAAAATGTAAACAGCGTAATGAAGACATCAAGTTTTTAGGCAAATGTCTCTTCCAGTGCCACTTGGGGTATGATAATTACTGGAGCAGATCTATGGATGCTTCTGAATCCCCTACAAGTCCAGATTAAAAGCATTACTGCTAAACCTGGCTTTTTACACGAGGGAATTGTGTACTCTAACCCATTCCCAGTTTGCTTACAGATGCACAATGGCACCACCTTTAAAACCTGGTCATTAAAAAAAATCAAAATGGAAAATAACAAATGAAGTAATTTATATTTAAAATGTTGATTATAAAACATTAACTGGCAATCAAAATGCTGGAACCAGATCTACTCTGATCTGATTCCCTGCCATTAGCTTCTTGAAAAAAAAGAAAAGAAAAGAAAAAGAAAGAAAGAACAGAAAAACAGAAACCAAACAGTGTCTACCCTAAATTTCTAGAGCCCGGGTCTGGGTTGAGGGGTAAAGCAATAAACTGATTCCAGATTCAAAGATAACATTAACTTCCAGGATTTATTTTGTTTAGATGAACAGTTTAAATGAAATAAGTTCACAAAACACAAAATAGCAAAATTTTAAAATAATATATAATCCATGGAGTAAAAATGTGTCATTTTCCCTTCTTATATTCAAGAATGTAAAAGTGTCTTTGATATGAAGCTGTAATCTGTTTTCATTTTTATTTCAGCATCTATTTCTCTCAAATTCGTCAAAATTTATCCTAAAGCAAATGACCTCTTACACATGCTGAATACATACATCACCTCTTCTGCCTACAACTGTTAATTGAACTTCTCTCTGAAGCCTATTTTTCCAAGTTAACCAGTGTGCTTGCTTTACATATTTACTACCTAGCACCTGAACAGTTCCTTTCTAAAATATATATATATATATATATATAATTCTGTACCACCCCTCCCTCCAAACACCCCTTAGAACTATTGCAGCCACACTTGCGGTTGAGTAGTTATAGCTGAAATCTGCAGTGATATGAAAAGTCTAAAATGTAGGATAAAAGGAGGATTCCTTTCCCCACATCCCACCCCCCGTCCTCTGGACTCAAAGTCCACAGACTGACTGATATGGCCACTTTTCATATTATTTTTACATAAATGCTAGACAAGCATGTTGCTAAGGTTGGCTGTGGAATTGAAAATGGATAAGAAATGTGAGTATGTATGGGGGAGTTACGTGAGGCAGAGAAAGAGGGCAATTTTTGCACTGTTATGTTTTATCACTAAAGTAATGCAGACAAACAAATGTATATCCACCATCCTGGGGTCAGAGGGAATGTTTAATCTAAAAGCGTTTTGTACCACTTTTCCATCTGAAAATATATCAGCCTTTTTTTTTCTGATTTGGGCATAGAGACATAGTATTTTGGGGTGGGGAGAGGGTGGGACATGGAGAAAGAGAGGATCTGAACAAGGCAGATTTTGGTGACGTTTAAAATTTTTTTAACACTCTGGGGGTTTTCTGAGGAAGAGAAAGCTGATTAAACAAGGCCAAGTGTTCTGTCAGCTTAAGGGTGATATCATAGTTGTGTTCAATATCAGAAGTGTTGCGAGTACAGGCATCATTTCTATTCGCTTTGTGCCAGAAAGGTAAACACCGGATTGCACTGTGGATTAAAACAATAAGAAATCCCTTTCCTCTCAGGCTTTCAAGGCTGTGTTAATCGGGTGTAATTTTTAATGAACACTAGCTGCTTGGTACTCATTCAAGACATTTCATTAGAAGGTTATTCATTTAAAAATCAACGTTTCAACCATATCAAGCTGTAACCTTTCTTGAAATGTAAATGAATGGTTTAAATGAGAAGATTAATAAAGAAGGGATGTTCCAATTCCAAGCATGGCATGCTATGTATTTTTAAATTTGTCTATGCCAGATGCTGTCAGTCAGAACAAAAAACTGTCCAAGCAGACAATCTGTGCGTCTGAATGTTGATCATGGTGGAAAGTACAGGGGGGGCGGGGGGAGTGTGTCAAGGATTCATGGTCCTTCATCTTTGCAGTAGAGCAAACACGTCTCTCAGTATAGCGACAGACAGCTGCTTCCACTTTCTAATGTGCCCTAACTTAGATCACTGAAAGAATTGTCAGCGCTCAGAGAAACACACAAAGATAACACAGCCAGCTGCCATGGAGGGGAAAACAGCACAGCTCAGAAGAAATGGGATTTGTTCCATTTGCATGATGCGGCCTCCCCTGGGCCCCTTTCTTTCAAATCCAAAGCACAAAAGACAACACTTAACATATTTGCTTAAAGATGACAACCTCATGTTGATTTCATTTGGATGTAACAGTGTCAGGATTACAGATATAAGAATATATTATATCTGTAACAGAGACTGACAAATGTACCCATCAGTGGAACTGTCTGATTCATCTGCTTATACAGCCATTTTACCATCCCAAGGGTGCCATCTAAGTAGTAACTTTAGAAGACTGAAGGTCTAATTTTATTACACCACATTTCAACCTACTAAACAATATTATTTCTAAAATAGATCATTTTTATTGGAAGTCTCCCTGATGAAAAATCCAGTAGACACCAGAGAATTTATGAACTGTATGGGTCCTTTGAACTCAATATACTGCCCATTTTAAACAACTTTTCTTGCTGTATGGCAAAATCCTAGTATCGAATAAGTGAAAGTTAGAGAGAACATGTATGTTTTGAATGTCTAAGTACATTGACATACTAAACAGATTTTACAGATATAGAGAGGGGGAAAGAAACTGATTGATTATATGGACAACTATAAAATCAGGTCTTACCTGGTCCATTTGAATAAATTCTTTGTAACCACTTACTTCTGTCTATTCCATTATATGTCTTCCCTCAGTATAGCATGCACACTTCAGTAGCAACTATATGCATAATCATTGCCTGTCAATATCTTTTGGACATATACTCAATCTAATTTCCAGTATTCTTTAGGCAGGGGATAAGACCAGAGAATGATTTAAAGCTAAATTGGCTAGTCTCTATTCATTATAATATGTACGGCTTAGGAAAAAACATGATTCTGATCTGAAGCCTACATACTTTTACAAATCTTTATTCTGTATGGCTTTATGGATTCTGACTTTCTTTTTTAAGCAAATAAAAAGATAGAGGAAGATGTGACTGAACTGATTTATTTGCATCTACATTACTCCGAGTTACCTGATTGGAAATCTGGGGGTGAGAATGGAGACACAAGGAACAGGTAGAGAGGAAACCACCATTCTCTTCACACATGCAGTACACACACAGACACACATACACATATAAACGCCCGGGCCACATTCAGCCCCAGAGCCCACCCAACTGACTTCCCATAATAAATGCTGGCTCCCTATGCTCTTGCTTTGTCCAAAGGAACGCTCTACTGCATGTTGCTATTTACTGGCAACAGTATAATTCACTCATTTGGTCTTGTTTTATAAAATAGAGTTAACTGCTATATGTGAAATTTCTGCACAGCAGATGGTTACCAATCATTATTTTCCATTTGTTTAGTTTCTAGTAAGAACAAGAGAAACTGTGGAGCAGTGATGCAAAGAAAACTAGCAGCCTGCATGATAACCCAACCAGTGCCAGAAGACACATTAAAAAAAATTACTTTTATCACATAGTAGATCAAGGCTAAATATAATTTTCAGGGATGGGGAGACGTTATTTCCCCCACCCTCATCCATAAAGGAAAATGCCATTTAATAATTTATTTCTTAGTATAAAATCCTCTAAGAATTAGCCTCTCTATTTTTTTTAAGTGATCAAAGTTTCTAGAAGCAACTTATTATAACCATTGTTTGTCATCACCCACGCTGAGATCACTTTCCTTACCTCTAAGTGGCCCAGTTGTCCAACAGAAACATGGGAAATAGGAGCCATTTGTGGACAAGTGCACATGCACAGAAAATTAAGCTGTAAATATCTGGGCTGGGTTATTACTAGAATCTGGAAACATCTGGGGCTACAGAACAAGCCAAGCCCCATTTCCACAATGTCCAGGTAATTGCTTAAATGATTTATACCTTACTGTTTCTATTAAAAATGTCTTTAAAGAGAAACATTTGTAGCCTCGGTTCTGCAATAAAAACTGGTATCTGATTTCACTCGTACAAAAATCTCATGAAAGACGTCGCATTTCTCCAAGGACATGTGCATGACACGAAACTGAACCCTGGACAAAGGTGGGAAGTGCTAAAAGAAGGCGTGGTCAGTCAAAGAAAATAATCATATCAGGCAAGCAAATTTTAAGTGGCTTAATTTGTGATTAGTTTTTATTCTAATCCAAAGAATCCATTTTTAAAAATCCTCTTCATGCACATCTGACACATATATCCAAGCCATTTTAGGGTGAACTATATACCTCAATATCCATTTTCAATTTCAATTTTAACTAACTCCTCGTAAATCTTGTTTACTGAGTCTTCAACTGAATATCATGCCAAATCTATCACCTAAGGGACAAATAAGTACCACCTCCCAGATAGACCTGGGCCACTTAGTTAAGAATTTGGAGAGATTTAAATTGGCTCACTTAGATGGTGTCTGTATGGAGCTGCTAACTGGCCCATTCAGAATGAAAGAGCTATAGATGCTGTCAGCTGCGTCATAGCTTTCTCTTCTGAATGCATACATACACACACACACACACACACACACACACAGAGCTGTATTCAGTTGAAATAATTTTGTTTTATTTTAAATTTTAAGCCAAGAGGACGATTATAGCTTCATATTCTTCAAGAATTGCCATGTCTAGACCTAACAAAAAATTCAGTGACTGACAGCTGTCAGCTATGCTTATGAAGGCAAGAGAAAAAAAAGAACAGCAACAAAATAAACTATTGACCACTGGCTTTTAACCATGGCTCATCTTTAGTGACCACCAACTTACATGACTACCCTCTCTGGGGAATCACCCTACTTTTTTCTACGAGAGAACTAAAGGAAGAATAGCTGATATTTTAGGTGTGAGGAATCTGCATGGATATTTTTATTTATTTACTTTCAAACCCCCCAACTTCCTGATTATAATCAGGTAGAATTTTAAACCTATGTCTTTTAAATCCTCCCTTGATTTAGTCTGGTTGTTGGCAAGCCATCATTATTATGGCTTTACAATTCATAGTCGTTACTCTCAATCTCATGGATTTCAACTTATAGTTAAGCAATTTTAACTTGCTTGAAGAGTACTGGTTTCCAGAAAACCAGAAAAGCTAATTTAACAAAGGAACTAAATAGATTGTTGCAGTCAAACTGCAAAAATGCTCTTGCTACTTTTAACCTATTGCTTCACAATCTTTATTATTCTACCTCTAATGTACTATAGTTCTTTAGTACTGAAGCTCTTTGCTGAAGATGCAGTGTTTTCATGCAACTGACCAAACAACATTTGTCCACTGTGGCTCACTTAACAGTGTATCTTTGTAATAATTCAGGTTCAATGATCAGCATTGCAGATATTTTCTTCTACATGGAGTATATGAAGTAGTAAGTAGTAGTAAGATAGCATCTAGAACTTTTCAGATTTGAAGAGACCAAATTGGAAGAAAACCAGTGAGCTTTCAGTAAAGGTTATAGATTTCCTTAGTAAAATTGTGTTTTTAGAAGAATGACAATAGAGTCTTTGTTTTTTCTGTGTTCTTTCATGAAGCAATGTGAACAAGTGCTTTTCTCTAGTACATCTATCTTTAGGTTCAAATACACAAATATAAAACAGAAACTTTGTAAAATATTGTTGACTAACACATTACAATTTCAACATTTGCTCAAACTAAATTTCCCTTAGAAAATTTTGTAATGCTATATGCTGTAACATTAGTGACAGGTTTAAGAAAGAAACTGACCCTTCCACTAACACACAAACTGAGTGGGTGACGCATTTGAACCACCAGAAGATAGGGTCACTGGGTGTAACCCCAGCTAAGTTGTTTACTGCACAGTACTTAATACAAAATAAATGAATAGTGTCAGACATTAAATACGAAACAAAAGTATGTCAATTAAAGTGTTAACCAAAGACATTCACAAACTGCAGAGTCAATGAAAGTTATCATATCAACTGTAGATCAGCTAGTTTGCATCTTACTTCTTATCACCCTAAGTACCATCATGTTCCCAAGGAAATGTTTTGAGTACCACCAGGCACATATTTGCACACTGCCTATTTATCAGAGAAAGGACAAAATACAAAGAAATGCCTTTGGATATGCTGATTTCCCATGTTCAACCGAAGGCTGAATAACCAAGTGTCAATCAACCCTATGTTGTCAAGAAGTTGATTTGGAAGTCTCCACATCTAATGTTTTATGATTCTATACCCTCGAATTTTTGTAACTGCAAAAACAAAAGGAAAAAATATTTAAATATGTAAAGCATAGTGATTTGAAGCCATGTGTTACTGCCTGTAATTGAAATAGGTTACAGAGTTTTGTTAAAGATATCATTATAATGTTCTGTTCTGTTTTTATAAAATAGTTTAAATGCTCTCCTACCCAGAGATATAGGAGAAAATAGAATAAATAACTGTAAGCCCTTTCTTAGGTATACAATTATAAAACTTTTCTTTCAGAAATGTAAGAAGATTGTAAAGTCTTTCTTTAGTAATTAAAGAATACAGAAATTTCATTTTTTTTTTTGCGGTACGCGGGCCTCTCACTGTTGCGGCGTTGCAGAGCACAGGCTCCGGACGCGCAGGCTCAGCGGCCATGGCTCACGGGCCCAGCCGCTCCGCGGCATGTGGGATCTTCCCGGACCGGGGCACGAACCCGTGTCCCCTGCATCGGCAGGCGGACTCTCAACCACTGCGCCACTGGGAAGCCCAGAAATTTCATTTTTTAACGAAATACACAATTTTAATATATCTGTTTTTAAGTACTTTTAAAAGCATCTTCCAGTTTTTTAAAGTAAGATTAATAAAAGATGAACCAAGTGACAGTCTCCTACATTTCTATTGATTCATTTCACCAAACATTTATTGAACACCTATTATAGGTCCTGCTCTGTATACACATGTTGAGGAGATTAAAAATAAAAAATGAATCAGATGTAGTCTGCTCTCAGGAGTTTACAATTTCATAAATGAGAAACAAAAATGCCCAGCAATCTATAGAGGAAGAAAAATGATGGCAAATGATTGAAAGGAGATTTTTTAAGTGATTAAGGAATATCAAGCAGACGTTGAAATGGATCCTCATTAGGGTGGCTCAGGAAGTTTTCATAGATGATGCAACATTTGAGCTAGATGTCAAAGTCCTGGTAGGTTTTCGACAGGTGGAGGAGAAGAGCATTCCAGGCGGTAAAAAGAAGATGAACAAAGTTTAGTTAGGGATAAAATTTAAAAAAGATGGAGTTGCTTCCAGTTTGATAAACATCCAACTTTCATACTGATCTATAATTTTGACATATTTTAAAAGAGATCTGAAGTCCCTAAATCCATTACTACTTAAGTTAATCTGCTTGTCAGTCTATTTATATCTCTTACAGGGAGAAAGCACTGGCTAACTAATACTCATCAACTCTCAAGGTATTAGAATTGCTGACACATTTGCTTGTAACCAATTAGTAAGCATATTTAATGAATGGTTACCATCCCTCCTGAAGGGCTTAACAAAGTGATAAATGGTCCTTGAGCTCCCTTCATTATTTCCAAGACAATTTCTGGAGTTTCTTAAAAAGAAACAAAAAATCACTCAGCCATTGGCTACCAGCAAGGTTCCAAGTGACTCAAGCTCACTAGTCGATGACCAAGCAATCATGAATTATATAGAACTGGAAAAAATTCTTAAGAGTCATTGGATGAACCCTCCTTTGAGGTTCAAAGAGGCTGAAGGACTTACCCAAGGTCACAAATATGATAGACTGTTGGCGTCTGCTGCTGTCACCATCGTCACTTTCCTGAGGTACTCTTACCAGCATGGTGGCAATGTTCCTAAAATTCTTCATAGATTGTTGTTGAACTTTAGCCAGATAGTGAACTATCTCTAGTACATATCATGAGTGTATTCAATTCTAAATAGATGTCTCTATTTTTGTGACTTCAAACCAAGAAGAATGAAGTTCTTAAAATTAAAACTTAAAGCAAAAAATTTAAGAGCTCATGAAATGTATAAATTTTTGGTTCAGTGAAGTGATTCTCAATCCTAACTTTACATTAGAATCACTGGGGTAGAAAAATAAAAAGAAATTGGTTATCCCCCAGAACTTCCATCTAACTGGTCTGAGGTGGGGCTTTGACAAATTTTGTTTGGTTTGGTTTGGTTTTGGTCATTAACGTACAGCTAGCATTTACAGGGTAGATACAGAATTTATCATCAAACTATGCTCAAATCAAATTAAATCATATATCTATCTACTTTAATGATTTGACTTCTATAATGACAATAAACTCACTATTTCCCAAAAAGAAGTCTTAATAAAGATATATCCTAATCCTCAGTAGATGTTCTTCCATAACTTCATTTGAGACATAACCAAATTGAGTATGTGAAGGAGAAGAGTCTAAGAGTAATATGAATCATCTTTAAAGGCATGTGTATTTTTTACACTTTTTTCAAATTATAAGGAAGAAAAGGGGGTATATAGTTCTTTTAATTTGGGTTATCACAAATCCCATACATCCAAGATTTGGTATAGAACTTGCCATTTTAAAAAAGAAGAACATAATTTGTTTAGATAGTGCTGTGTGCTAATCAATGTGTACTAGTCACTAATTCCTAACAAATGAGGTTTTCTCACATAATTATATTAGGATTTGATTTTTTAAATTTCCAACCTCATTTTTAGCAACAGCTACACGAAAACAGCCCTCACCCTTAGTTTCCTTAACAACATCCCTAATTTTTTTTGCCTTTAGCTATTTCCTCATTCCTACAAGTGGTCTTTCACCCTCTGTCCATGCCAAAAAATGCTGGTACACTTTCCTCCTAGTACACAGCCCAATAACCTCTAAATTAATTCAAGCTACCTCCTCATGATCTAAATATCATATTCCAGTGGCTCAAGTGAAATTTGATTTTCTATCTGATCAAGTAATAAACAGCCCTACAGATAAATACTAGAAAGAAAAAAAAAAAGAAAGAGAAAAAAATCTCAGTCCCTCAAAACAGTACACAGGTATGGGTAAGAATGAATTCCAAGAGCAGGAAGATGGATGAGACAGCAAGGTTTCTGGTGAGTTTGCAAACAGCAAAACAGATAGAAAACCATTCCCCCACTGGCCCCAAGCACAAGGACACCTGCAAAGTTGGCTAGTAGAATTTATAGATAAATATTTTAAAAATATGTATTTAGGTACACAGGTGCATTACAATTATACACCAGCAATACCGCCTAAATTGTAGCTTAGTAGTAGTGGCATTTTGATATAGTAGCGTAGATTTCAAGGAAACGGAATTATACTGGGGTAAAATTGGGGCTTTTTGCTCATCATTATAAACAAACCTATACCACAGGTTGTACTATTCTGAGTGTTTTTAAAAATAAATAATACAAAATAGTTTCCTGTAAGGTCTTTTTAATTTGATGCTACAACAAATAAAACAAGACACAAATCAAAAAACAAACAAAACAAGTATTAGTGCATTGTATGCACTCATTGAGGACTTATTAAAAGAACATAGCATAATACAGAACTTCCAATATTAGATTTTTTCCTAATACTTTTACAGCCTAAACATTATTGATAGAGATTTCACCCACAGTAAAAAAAAAAAAAGAAAGAAAACAAACAAAAAAATCCCAAAAGGGATTTTGCATACGTACAGATTTTTTTCTCTCTCTAGAAAGATACTACTACTCTAAACACCTATTTCTGAATAAGATTATTTAGTCCTACTATCTTACCATCCATAAGTAAATTAGTTGATTAGATGATTGGTACTCTTAGAATTACATAAAACATATTTTTCCAATTAGGGAACACTTATATTCTTAGTATATTTAAAATCTTCCCATAGAAGGAACAAGGGCTGTTCAATTCTTAGTACATTTAAAATCTTCCCATAGAAAGAACAAGTGCTGTAGGCGTATAAAGGTCCTTCTCGTTTGTCAGACAAGGACTCAGGCCAGGCAGGGTCCCAGTGTCTACATTTCGGTCATATCAGTATTCCCTCCAAAAATGTTGCTTAATTTTCTGAATAATGCAAGCGAAGATCTCTCTTTAAAGAACTTGATACCAACACGATTGGAGTGGAACACCATGGTAAGAGGGGGTGGCGATTAGACCCATATTTTTTGTAAGTGGGGTCGAAAATTGACTCCAGATTTGTGACTCATGAACAGAAAGCCAGTTTTAATACAGATGTGCTTTAAAAAGTAAAAATGGCTATTATTCTTAACAAGTTACATATTGAGTATTACTCTTTAAAAATGACTCATAAAATATCTTTTTAAGTACTTAAAGTCATGATTATGTTCTACTCTTTTACTTCTGCTTGAATGTAATTTTTCATTTTCCAGGAAAGGACACATTTTCTAACTAACCCCGTTAACCTAATTACTCATAAAGAAATACCAAAAGCGTCCCTGACATCAATACCTTCACAGAGAAATGTATCTGTGCACGTGCACAAGAGCATCTTCCATTTAGATAATCAAAACTGTAATTTTTACTTAAAAGACTCTTTTAGATCCATGTAATTCCTGGCAGTAAAATTTATCACAAGCACTTAAAGTGTGGAAACAGTAAGACCGTCCTATTCATATCCTTATTTCTTCACATATTTAAATCCAAAAGTATTAACTGTTAAGCTTAAAAGACTAATAGGACTCTGTTTATTTTATGGTATTTGTTTGATCTTAAATGGGTATTGTAATGAAAATGCCTTCAATCTTAAAGGAACCTTTTATCCTACTCAGAATAATTATCTTGTAAGATTAAAATCAGTGAATCATACCTAATTAAGATTTATAATTTAGCATCATTCAGATATATGATCTAAGAGAAAGAGTTTATAATCTTAACTTCAATTTGAAATGGAAAGGGAGAAGTGAATACAAGGGAAATAAACAGCTCTTTGGGGCACAAGGATGCACTAATATTGCCACGTATTTACCCAGATTCCTAGTTTAATCTTTTTTAAAGCTAAACAACTAATATGAAAACACAACATACTAAAGGATAGGAGTAAGGTGGGAAAAGATGGTTCCCAAATTAAATTATACTACTAGAATTTGTAGATAGGTTATACAACATAGAATATTTAAACATATGCATTGTGGCTAACTACCTCTTAAAAAAATTCAAATTCACAATGTCTTTAATGCAAAAGATTTCTAAACTGTGGGGTGAATTTATAATTAAATGGGACACTGTTGTAATAGTTATTTCCAATCCTTTCATTAAAGTACATGTCAACTGAGAGAGCAATGCCTTCTTATTACACAGGGCAAAGATTTTTCTTCTTAGAAGGTCTCATATATAGGATTTCTCTCCACCAAGACTAACGAGGCATTCAAAATAAGTTAGGTTTTTCTCTTTCTTCAGAAATATCTTTAAAGCTCCCTCCCCTCCATCAGTCTTGGATTACATAAAAGAATAGTTACTTTTCTGAGCTCTTTGATATTGTTCTTCCTGGCAGAGTCATCTGATGTGGGAAATATCTTTTGAAAATAAATGGTGCAACTTCAAGTACACTCAGATCCATTACTTGCTGGACATTCCATCGTATCTGAAAAAGCCGCTTGACTTCAAAATTTAGTTTTAGGGTTCTCAATTTGAAGCTTGATCTCATTGAGAAGTATCTTGGGAAGCAACAATGTAAACGTTTTATCCACCCATCAAGTAGACTGTTCAAACCAAGGCGGAAAGGAGTCACAGATGGTGACTACATATTTCAGGGGGAAGGGGATTGTTCTGGTTTAAGTTCACCGTTTGAATATAACATCCTGCAAAGTTAATGTTACTGCAAGAGTTACTTTTCATCTTTAACACAGCTGTCACCACATGTTTATACAGCTACAATGCCACTTCCTAATGTCAAAATACCAATATCGCTGCTACTATAACAAGGTAATTATTTTTGTGTTTGCCCATCTTCCCTGACTCAATGAGTTGTGCTTTTATTTCTCAATGGTCAGAATTTTCTATATTTTTAGATAACTTAAGATTCTACATTAAAAATACTTATTTCACTTGTGCTTGAAACTTAGGTGGCATAGCGGTACAAATCAACAGAGAAACTCTCAGGCTCTGGTTTCAAATTTTACTAAAATCCTCCCACCCTAATCGTTCTGTGCCTGGGGAATACATATTTAAGTATGTAGCTGCCTGCAAACAATGTTACAAAACAGAGTTGCTTTTAAGAATATCTGCACAAAAATTCAGATGATATATGGGAGCACATCAGGCAAAAGGCAACGTAAGATAAAGGCAAAGATTTCAGTCACCAGTTCACGTATAGAAAGAGCAGAAGATACCTAATGGTCCAATTTTCCCACCGAGGCTCTTACTCAACAACCACTAGCATCTCTTTAGGCAGAGGCACGTGGAATCACTGTGGACTAGTCAAGTCTCCACGTAGGAAACCCAGTGACTTCCACAAGGTTTTTGGGTAATGAAGGCAGGGCCTGCTTCATTGCCCTGCGACCTGGACAGGCCCATAGGTCTCCCACAGGGAAGGGCCCTGCACTTGGTTTAATCTTCTGCTCTTGCTGTCTTGAACTCTTAATAATTTTTGAACAAGGTGCCCCACATTTTAATTTTGCACCAAGCCCAGAAATTATGTAGCCAGCCCTAGGTGAAGGTGACAATGTGTGCTGACGGTAAGCATCATAAATCAGAAGAATTGTAAAAAGTTTACAGCAACATCTAGAAACCCATGGCTGTACATTATACTATTTTAAAATTATTATTTTGAATGTTACTGTTTCCATGAATAATATTTCCTAAAACCAAAGCATGAAAGTAGAGGTCACTCATTCTCAGATGAGTTTACTGTCATAAGTATATGGCATTTAATCAATTGTCAGTTGCTTAAAAAGCATCCAATTGACATAAGGCAAACATTAGATGGGGGGGAGGTGTGTGTTTGTTTTTGTTCTTTTTTGATGAGTAAAGTAAAATTCAGTTTCTGTTCTCTTGCCTGCAATATATCCACAAGTGGAATGGAATAAATGTATAAATTACCAGCCGAAATAAAAACTCATAAGGAACTGGGTAAAGGTATTCTCAATGTTAAGATATTGGGGAAAAGAAAACATAAATTTTATAAGTATTTTACATTATGTTTTCTACAGTAAGACAATGCTTTTTGTAAGTTATATATCACTTACTCATATGAAAATAAGAACAAAATCCTAACAAGAAGCAAACTTTCCAATCTTACTTAAAAAATACTTTCTAAAAAAGATTTCCCAACTTAAAAGTATAAATACTGAAGCCAGGTTACAGGGTAAAAAAAGTTTAACCTTGGGCCTTCATATGATAAATCGTGCATTTCTACTTTCAAGATGTATCAGTTTCAAAAATGATTGCAAGGAGTAATGCTGTCAATGCTTTGTGAAAGTCATAGTAGCTCAAATATAAGCAAACATATCCATTTATACATGTACTCAACGTAAATACTTCTGCATTGAAATTCTCCTTTGAATTCACCGCTTCTAATATACTCTGAAAGCACAGCCCACCATATGCAATGTTAAGTACAGTGTCAATATTCAAGTAACAAGACAACAAGCAGATTTGTTACATAACGTATGTAAATATTATTAACAGAAACTGCCATACGATATCTCATGTCTGGACGGTCTCTGATCACCTATCTCTTCTGCCTCCTCAGTCTCCTAACTAAGACCGTCGTCAACAGGTACAGCGCACTCCTGTGCTGTGCTGAGGCAGAGCTCCTGAGCTGGCAGCTGTGCTGCTGCCCTGAGGAAACTTTGCATACCCACCTGCTTTTGATTTGCTTTCAACTTATCAGTACAATTTATTTTTATCATATTCTTGCCTACCTTTTATTTCCACTATCTGCATTTCTTGCAGTAAGCATCCCTCAAGTACAACTGCCATTTAAATGATAACATCAAAAATATCAAAAGGATCAGTAATCAGCAATCATGTTTCAAAGCAGCTAGGCTTGAAATTTCTACCATAAGTTAAATGAAAAAGCTGATAAAAGTTCAAGTTTAGGGGAAAAAAAGGAAGAAAATTACAAAATCCAACCATGAAAAGCACTTGCTAAACAGGAATTTATTTGCAGTCTTTAAAAAGAAAGTCTTGCATTTTAATAGATTTTTAAAAACAATTAGCTATAATCTGTTATGTGTGTGAGACAGAAAGAGTTAATTGAAAGGTGGAATAATTTTTGCACTTGAAGTCTTCCAAGAAGTACCCCAAAAGAATTTCTAAGTTCAATTGATTTTAAAACATTAACTCTTGTATATCTCCAAAGAGACACTTACATTGCATTTTTTTAATTGAAAGAAAAAAATTGCATTGTTTTCTGTGCCATTTGTTTATTCTAGTTTATCAGTGACCAAAGCTTAAAAAGCAGATATGCTGATTAATCGCATCTTATCGATCAGTAGCGTAGGTCAGTATTTCACACAAATGTCTGCAGAACAATCTCTCCCAATCAAAAATTTATAAATCGATTTAACTTCCCGGTAATTAAAATTATTATCTCTACAAAAATAAATGTACTTTACAAAAAAGGTACATGAAATTTGTACTCAAGAATATCAAAAGCAAAACAGCAAACATTTCTATCAAACCAAGGTTCTAAGAACAAACTAGAAAGTACAAAACATAAAAGCCTGCAATTGTTTCAAATACACCTAGCAATTCTGCTGATTTTGGACCATTAAAACTGATTACTTAATTAGGCAATCATTCAAGGCATCCAAACACTCACAGCCAAAAACAGGGAATTATTAGCGTAGCCGTCTTCACCTTGAGATGAAAATTCTGAAAAATGTTGCAGACAAACTTTCAGGATCTGTCCCCATGCGTAAACTAAGCAAAATACTAAATTCTAAAAGGTGACATGCCAAAGGTCAGGAAAAAAAGAATTTACCTATAATGATACTGCTCATCTGCTTTTTTTTCAGGTGGCTAATATTTTAAACTACCTTAGAAACGTCAAGTTATAATACAGACGGTCTCTAGATTCTTGGAAGTACTACTCCCTTTCTCCCCTCTGGTCATACTCTTGTACTAGCTAAAAGTAATTAACAAAAATTTTGCTCTCTTGTATGCCTATCAGAAGTACCAGCCTCCAAAGTTCCTGCCTGACATGAATAAAAACAACAGAAAGATTTTCTATTTATGGTAAAAAAAAAAAAAAAGTACTGGAAACTCAACCACAGGAGTCTTTAATATAACTGAGGAAAAAACTCTATGTTTTCACTCAGAGACATTTTTAAGAATTTCACTGATTTGGTGCAGTCAGGAAAAAGAAAAATATTCCATTTTCAAAAAAGACGGTTCCTGAAATAATTCTAAAGTGACCCTATAAACTGTCTTTTTAGGAGAAGAAAAAAGAAAGTCAACTCACACATACAGCTTCCAAACAGAAGTCTTACCCTCTTCCAGGAAAACAAGGAGACTTTATTACCCTGCTATGATTCTTTCATTTCAGACATGATTAATTAGCAAGTATTATTATACTTCCCAAAACTCCCACCACACTCTTTGTGATCCATCAGCCTAGTTGTTGATAGACCCATGTGAACTAGCAAGTAGCCACCAGCAGTAAAAGACAAGTATCCAAAAATTCTATTTCAAAGAAGGAACACCTCTCTCCTAGCTTTGCCTCCCAAAATGAAACAAGCTGCTTTTAACTGCTTTCACGAAAAAAAAAATTTTTTTTAAGTTGGTCATTTTCTTAATAATGCCGTTTAAAATTTGAATAATGCATGCAACATATTCACTATTTAAGAATACATGGCATATTTAATCTGCTACGTACCTATATTTTTAAGCTGAAATTCTGAAAGACTTGTGAGTTCCTATAGTTTATATTGATAATGATCCACATGCACAGTTAATAAACAATAAAGATGATGTGAGCAAGCATGTTTTGGGAAATGGTTTTCATAGGAAAAAATGTTTCTTCCCCCACTAAAAGCTATTATGTCACACATGTAATGAAGAAGTGAAACAGAAATACAGAACTAAAAGGCAACACGAAGAGAAGAGAGCCACTCTACAATCTGAGTGAATGAAAACTCTGGTTCTCTGTATATTGTTCTAAAACACTGTTTCAAAATAATTTTCCCTTTAAAACAATCATTTTCAAAATGTCCATGTGAACCAAGAATGCGGCCATAACTGAATGTACTATAAATATGTATTTGAACAACTGTCAATTTATAAAGGCTGGGGTTTCCTCTTAAGCCTTTCAACTGTTATGTCCAAAAAACTTCACACATAGTACAATACTAATAAATAGATATTGTTGGTCCCAGGAAACATTTTTTTAAATCTATTCTGGTCAAAATATCCTTGCTTTTTTTTCCCCCGTTGTATTAAATTTAGGATCAAAAACATCAAAGCAGCTTCCACCTCGGACCTAACTTTTAGAGGATCAATGTGACAAGGCAGTCCCTGATAGATGTTTCTCTTGATAAACGACTTGTTCAAAAGAGACATTGTAGCTTTCATTTCCTGACCACAACACACTTTTAATTTGCAACAGCAGAGCTGCCAGAGTGTGAACCCTTGTCCACTTTCCAGCCTTTTAGGTTTGTAGCTCTGGTTCCTATAGGCCACACATTTGAGACAAACAAAATCTAAAAATAATCGGAGTAACAGAATTACAAAACAGGAGCCACTTATGCCACTCTATACATATGCACAAGTGTCTACTTTATAGATTATATACAAACTTTGCCTCTGCAGAATTCTAGTGTATAAAAACAAGCTTTCTGAATGAATATCACTTGCACAACTGGGCATTTAAACACAGAGGGAAATAAATTATGTGACTATTATTTAATAGTAAGCAGAGACTGGGGGGGTAATTTATACACTTAAATCTGCTGTTAAATGTCATGAATTATATGATTGCCTACCCCAACGTGTTTTTTACATATTACTGCAATAATTACTATTACTACTACCCAGAAATCACAATAAGTATCAATACGGTGAACAGTCAAACCATCCAATTTCTGTTCTCAGCACATTGTCCGAGCTCCGATTTAAAATTTATAAATGTAATATCCTCCTCATCACAGGCAGCAGCCCAATCTGCTCTGAATATATATTACAGCTTTAACATCACAGAGGGAAATCGCCCATCTGGCAATCCCATTCGCTCCAACAGCTCCGGGGGAAAAAAGCTGTGCTCTCTCCTCCTTAAAACATTTCTCAGGGCAAATTATGTGCATCTAAAATAAACAGTCTTCTTATTGATCGCTTCAAAGTCAACAAGTTCCAAATGCAAAATTCAATCAAATCCTTCCTATCATGTAAGAGCGGTGTGTGTTTAGCTCAACAGTCACCAGAGTCCAACCAGAAGTGTCTGTCGCGCATCGGCTCTTATAGTCCCTTTCCTTGTATTCACATTTGTGTTATGAGAGACCAGTAACCACGGCCACATTACAGACCCCTGGCAGCTATCTCCACTGCTATTTCTTTCTTTCATATTCTCCCTTTCCTCCTTTCTCTCTTTTCAGGGTGAATGCATGGTGGTGGGGTATATGTAACAAAAACAAAAAAATTTTTAAAGTGGACATATCCTTTGGTTATGCAAAATACTTTTTAACATCTTTTTGTTGTTGCTCCCTCCTAGTCTTAATTGAATATCACAAAGTGTACACACGGTCACAAGAGCTATTGAAAACCCCCTCTCACTCCATTTATCTGACCTCTTTTTTTTTTTTTTTTTTTTGGTAAAGAAAGAGGAAAGAGATTTCAAACAAAGTCAATTTCAGTGCCTGCTTATTTAATTCTGTCACAGGTTAAAAGTAAAAAGCGCTGACAGGCAGACAAGTGAATGGCAAGGAAAAAAACAAAACAAAACCCTACCACTGTTCCTTAAAAGGCATTAAGGACTTTAAGCAATCAAAATACATTTTTTATTTTCATGTAAAAGGTATCCCTTCACTCACCCACCCCCCCCAAAAAAAACACACTCAGAAGAAGTGATTACTCCACAAAGTGCAATCATTGAGAGAGCAGAAAGTCAAATTGCATTAATAGATTGAGAAAAAAAAATTTCATCCACTTCTGTGTGTGTACATATATACATACACTTTCATTAGTAAGCAGTCTTTCCCCGCACTCCCGCCCTCTCCCCTCTCCACCCAGTCCCCTCCCCCAAAAAACTGCACACTGAGTTTAACTAATTTACATACCATTTGACTTCAGCGGTTATATAGTGCATTACTAGTAACATGCAACTTTGGAATTACAGCTAAAACCGATAAAGGTGGACTCCAGCAATCTATTAATCAAAAACTGAAATATACAAACAAGCGATAGCAAAAGCAAACAAGCATTTTGACAGATTAAAATATACATTATACATATATATATTTTAAAAGGAATTATATATCATGAGCAGCTCCTTCCCAAGCAGAGTCTTCAGTGGTTTTATCATGCTATTTAATTTGTCTTTCCTAGTTAGATGCAAAGGAAGTAAATTCCAAAACTGACATACCATAAACACTGGTGCTACTGATCATTTCTTGCTGGCAGCACAAAAAGCTGAATTGGATTTCTCACAAGCAGGAATTCCAAAGGTTGCTTTTCATTAAAGCCACTTTTCCTCTCAGCTATCAAATGTCACTGCCTTGAAACGTGGGCCCTTTCGTCAGGTATTCATTTAACCTACATGCATATAATTAAGGGGGAAAGCAACATCAACAAAAAGGGGATCTCAGATCACAGGAGAAGAAAGAAAGGAAAAAAAGCACATGACCAGGAATGCAAGTCCATGTCAATTTCACTCACTCCCATTGAAACTAACAAGAGCTCCGGGGAGGACGGTAATAGGATCAGTGGATTGTATATACCATTAAATTATACATCTTTCTCTCCCGTTCCTTGCCAACAATACGCCCACCACGCTGTACCCCCTCCAAGATGATGTGCTTACATTTTTCTGCAACCGATCTTCTGACATATTCACGTTCCTCCAGCCACGAGATTGTAATTTAACCTCAACTTTTTGTGTGTGCAAGATTCTTATTTACACTTCTTATTTACTTAGAAGTTAGTTCCCGAAGAAAGTCTAGCCCCACCCTATGGCTCCGCTTTCTTATTTTTTATCTTTGAAGTAAAAAAGATAGTAATAAGTAAGCCCATTATAGCGGAAAACGAGATTCTTGCAATCGCGAACTCTTAATCCCACACTATTGTTACAATGATTAAGCAGCAAAAATATGCATTATAATGTTTCGGGGCTACTTTGTACAGAGAAATTAGACAGCAGGTTGGCGTACAGAATAGAAACGAGTGCAAATTAAATTTAATGTTTACGGCACAACTCGAAGATCTCTTTTCATTACGGTCTTGAATTTATTTATATTCTTTAAAAATTAAACAAACAAAAACAAATTTAAACAGCTGGTGGAAAACTACGAAGCTCCTCTTACCTGAACGCGCGGAGCGAAAACCCGATAGGTTAGCGTAGCATCGATCCGATGTGTTTGCTGATGAATGGAAGCTAGGGTTAAGTGAAGGTGCCTATGATTTGAAATCATTCCAAGTTTTTGAAGGGAAGACGGACTGCAGCCTCTGCCATGTTGGAATTTCAAACCCAAAACAGCTGCTTGGAAGGAGCCAGCATGCCAGAGGCTGGGCGCAGGCGCAGAGCGCCGCCGAGCCAAATTCAAATCACTTTCACACTAAGAGCCAAAGATCAGTTTTCAAAGGAGAGAGGGAGAAAGAGACGGAGGCTGCCGTGAGGGAGAGAAGACGGGAGGCAGTGGCGAGAGGCGGGCAGTGGAGAGAGACGGGCAGCGGCAGGACCGGGAGGGAGAGGGAGAGGCGCACGGAGCCCGCGGAGCTGGAGGGGGAGAAAGGAGGCGGGAGGCGAGCGGCGAGCGAGCTAGAGACGCGCCAGAGATTCATGGGCAGGGAGGGCTCAATGGCCGCGCCGCGCCGGCCGGCCGGCCGCTCGGGTCATGTTACACGGCCGGGGCCGCGGCGGCCGCCCAGCCTCGCCAACGCGCTCACGCGGCCCGGAGGGGGCCCCGAGGTCATGATTACGAGCGCGGGGACCGGGAGCTCTGCCGGCCCGCACTCTCAGGCGGCCCAACCTGAGGAAAGGGGAGCGACGCCTCGGGAGGGAAGGGGCCTTTCTTTCCCACGCGTGACCGGCCGGCCCTAGCGCTCCTAACCCGCCTTAAAGGGCTCTCCGGCACGCCGCCCCTCCCCGCCCGCTCCAGGCCCTCTCGACAGCTGCGGCCGGTTCAGCCTTCCCCACCCCCAAGACTCGCGCACAGGACGGGATCTGGCCCCGAGAGCCGGGACCTCGCCCGCACTCTCCCCTGGGCCCCCAGCACCAGCCAGAAAATGACTTTATCTGCCAAGAGGAGGCAACTTCGGGGCGGGGGGGGGGATCCGAATTAACCCAGCTCCCCTCCCCCGCTGCCCTGTGAATCAATAAAATCCGGAGTGGCTAGGTGTGCGGTCCACTCTTCCGCTCTCTGGCTCCCCTCCCTACCTCCCCCAGGCGGCTCGGGCAGGGGAAAGCAGCGCCCGGGGGCCCCTGGTGCGGGCGGCTGGTGCGCAGGCACAGACGTTAGGCTTCTGCTTTCCCAACCCCCTTCTATGGAGCAATCTAGGGACCCAGGAGTGGGAAGAGAGTAGGGGCTTTGTGGCGCTGGGAGCTGAAGAAGAATGAAATGTGCAGTTGAGTGTGTTGCTGCATCCCAGGGAGCGGTGCAGTGCTGATTGTCTGTTGCTGAGATAGCCTTTTGTTCGGAACATAAGGTTTAAGAAACACGCACACGTTTTCTGGGGTCTCTTGTTAGATGTAAATGTGCTGCATCCAGACGCTTACTATGCAGTGTAAGCTCAGTTGGTTTACTAATCACCCCGCCCCACCCCCAAACAACCAGAATCATTTGAATGGGACCCTCATTCAGACTTCTAGGCTGCGAGTATTGCCTTCAACCTATTTCATTCTAGACTAGCCAACCATCCAACTGAGATAATAAAGCAAAACAATAACATTTGATCATGATGTCTACGAGATAATGTGCCCGGCAAAGTTCTTTAGAAATTGTAATGAGAAAGAGAGTGAGTGGGGTAATAATTTCTCTTCGTTTACATTAAATAGGACTTTAATAGATAAATGGTAAGTTTATACTCTGGCCTGGTGGACATCCGGTCCTCTATATTTCAAATAAGCTAAGAATGAAAGAGGCAAATTAAATATTGGACCAGGAGCCCATCAAGCTGAAAATGTTATCTGTGAAGGCTGGAACTGAAAATATACTTGTTTAGGACTGACCCTCCTCATAACGAACGGTATTCACATTTCCCCCCGCTTCTCAGCTATAGATTTAATAGACTAAATTACATCTCTCCAGATGATGAAATGCAGCTTTTAAAATATACCAACTATATACTGCGAAATTAATTTCATTCTCCTTCTGTGATTTTCTTACCTTACCGATAGCTATTGAATGGATGCATTTAGCTAACACAAGAGAAAGAAAAATGATTTTAGTTAAATCTAAGTAGATGACAGAATTTAAAAGACAAGAAAAGGTGATTCAAAATCTTACTAAATATTTCTAGGGAATGAAATCTCTATTTGGAATAGATTTGACCTTTCTGTGTTTTTTTAAAAAAAAACAGGCTTCAAAATACAACAGAAGAACTTTATTCTGATCTAACAGAGAACACTGAAGCCCCTTTAGTTATATTTTACAAGATAGCTTTGAAAATGATATTATGAGAAGTTGCCCATTGGATTTCACCACAAAGGAATAAGTGTAGGAAAGTGTCTATGGGTCACTGTTGGACTGAGCACAGATGAATTAAACAACAACAACTGTGAAGAATTTATAATTTCAGTTATTGCCCATGTGGAGAATGCTGATGAGAAGTCCTCTGTGCAATTCAAGCAAAACTGCTCTGTCCTTGTTTGTTAAAAAAAAAAAGTTCAAAGCTCATCAACCTTTAACACTAAATTCCTAGTACTGAATTTACAGTTCCTCATGTAAACCAAAATACTGAATAAAATAGAAATAATGGAATGACCACTTCAGTAAAACACAATGTATTTTGACGATCGACTTAAAGAAATTCATTTTCAATATTTACAACAAAATAAGCCTTACTTTTAAAAAGGGGCAGGAAAAGTGTGGTTCCCAGAAGTTTATTAATAGATAAGTGGTACTTTTTTCAATTCTCTTATATATTCATTTGAAATACAGATTATAAAATCCATTGTTCAACATACAAATGAACATAATTAACTTGGAATCAAAGAAAGGGAATCTATTCAAAAGAGCCCTACTTATATTTACACAGAGTTTCCAAAGTGTCCAAAATTACATATACTCCCAGGAAAAAAAGGGTTATATAATAAAATATTATGGGATTTGCACGACTAATAAAATCCACAGTGGAGTTTGTCATCCCACTATTTCTAGCTTTCTTTCTTTCTTTCTTTTTAGGTATGGATAAAGCTTGCTTTTCTTCAATTACATTTTGCAGAGGAATATGAAACTTTGTTTTTCAAAAAGATTCATTCTTTGTTTGAAAAATTAGTACAACGTTTAGTTTTTGTGGTCTTAATGAAACTATTTGTAACGTTGTAATACGATTAAGTAGCATTTTAATAGTCGCCGTATTCTATCTATATTTTTTTAAGTTTTATTCAAAAGAAATGTTTTTGGTTGTAACTGACACCTACCTCTATAACATATTTTACAAAACTTTTCTTGTGATGCCATGAAAACAAGAAATTGTCTTTAAAGAAAGCTGATTGACTAGTCAAGGAAACAGTTAATTCAGTGAAAAACTGCTAATTTTTTCCCACTGCATTATATACACTGCTTATCTCTTACTTTTTTAATGTAGAGAGGATATATATAATGAATTTCTAATACACAGTATATTCTGACTTGGGCTTTTCAAGAAAATCAAAAGAAAAATAAACGTAAGTATCCTTTTTTCCTTCAGGAGTGTGTGTGTTTGTGTGTGTGTGTGTGTGTGTGTGTGTGTGTTACTCTCAAGCTAATTCAGAGGGAAAAATTCATTTACTTTTTCCTGTTCTTATTCTCACTACACATATAAACAACAACAATAGAAGTGAAGGGTAGGGAAATAAGCAACGTGATACTGAATGGGATTTTGCAGGTGACCATGTGTTTGTCTGCACTGGACTAAGGATAATTTGACCCAGGGTAAACACAAAGATGTGCTTTACCTATGTGACGGGAGAGGAAAGAGAAAGGAAAAGATGAGGTTAGACAGTGTAGAGAAGATGAGGGAGATGCGGGTGACAAGATGCTTTACAGAGAAAAACAAGTTTCTATAATGTTTGGTTTATTAAGAAATGCTCAACACAATTCAATTTAACTTTTAAAACTGCTTTTTAGTTTCAAACTCAAGGGCTAACTATTTTAATAAACATTAAACCAGTAATATCTTCCTCCAAACTACTGTTTCAAAAAACATTCCAAAACTTAGAGCTGTTTACTAGACGTACATAATTTTTTCATATTGCTCACAAAATCTGAAGTTAGTCTTACAATAATGCAAATTACTGGCACAGTAATTTTTTAATGTTTCCATAAAATTGCAGTTTAAGGATCTTCATTTGCACTTCAATTAAGACTACTGAGTTCTTATGCACTATCCCACCTTCTCAAAAAAAAAAAAACTAGTGAAGACCTTGACCTCATTTTTGTGAAATTACTCAATTTGTTAGAATTACACTTGAATACAGGTACTGTCAAATAGTATTAGAGTGGTCCATATATCTCCTCCATGATCTAACCCTACAGTGGAGAGACAACCGGAAAATCCTGTGATAGGTTCACCAGAGATATTTTCTTGGTTTTGCAAAAGTGTCTTTTTTAGTAACCTGAGGATTATATTTTTTCATTCACTCTTTAAATGGTGGTACTTTGTATATTTGCTGCAACCTCTGCCTGATTTTGCATGACTCTGTTTCATTTAGGAAGCACATACTGAACACTTACTGTGGTTAAAAGTATTGCACTAAAACTTGCAGAGGATTTAAAAGAAAACTGACATTAACATTTTATGGATGTGCACAGATAAATATAGTTCAAAGTGAATGTTGAACTACAGTAATAAGTGACTCATAAAGAGGTTCTGTCCAGAAGATACGGGTTCTTTCATGAAGGAGAGGGCAGTTTTCCTGGCCTTTGTAGTCTTAATCTTTATTTTCCAATACAACAAACCACTTGTAGTTTGCATATACTATGTCGTCTGTTTCCTTTGTGCCTTGTTTTTCATTGTGCAACCTGCTTTGCCCTCCTTTTCTGTGAGCTAACTCCCTGCAGACTCTCAGCACCTATCTCCCCCAAGGAGACTTCCCAGCCTTCCTAGGGGCACTTCAGTATCTTTCCCCTGGGCTCTTTTCAGGCTCTGTATCTCTCTCTCTCTCTCTCTCTCTGCATTATCACATCATTTTAAAAGTATCTTTGTGTTTGAGCCCTCTGTTAGATTGTGAGCTTCTGGAGGGCAGGCAATCATTGTAACTTCCATCTTTGTTTTATTTTTGGTTTTGCTTTTGTTCCCCCCACCCCCACCCCGTGCTTAAAATAGTGACAATAAACATTTAGTGATTAAATGTTTATTGAGGAAATTAATGAGTTGACAAGTAGAGGAAATAGGGATTCACAAAGGCAGTGGGGAAGGAAACTATTGGGGCCTTTGCAGGAAACAACATATAATCTAGTTTGGTTGAGCCTTTGCTGTACACAGGCACAAAGGGGGAAATAAGGATGGGAATGAGAATGGGGGATGCATTATGGAGGAACTTCATTCTGTCCTTGGATGAGAGGTTTGCATTTCAGTAGGTAGATAATAGGGAGCTCTGGAAGGTTTTGATGCCAGAGATTTATGAGGTCTGAGACCTGCTTTAAGAAGATACAGCTAATAGAACTGGAAATGGGGAGACCGGCTGGGAAGTTACTGCAATGGTCTATCATTTTCTGGTTCCTCAAACTGTCAATCCTTCTTGTAGGGTTTGGCGAAATGATTCCTTGCCTTTTTTATAGATGGTCTATCTGTATTGATTGCTCAATACTACACGTTCATTTTGTAATATAACAAAATGTCAGTGTGTTTAAAGGCATTCATTTAATGTCAAAGATATAAAAAGGTACAATACGTTGGAACGGAATGTTTTCCTTCCTCAACCTGAACATAGTCTTTCTTCTCATTATTTCACCTCTCCCTAACCCACCACCACCACTGCCACTTTACAATTAGTTCCACTCAGCCTGTGCTTTTAGCTTAGCAGGTATTTCATTTTCAAGGGAAGTAATGCCTGAAGATAAGGAAAGTTCCTCCCTGGAGTATGTGTGAGCGAGCAAAATAAGCAAAGTGAATTTGGTTTTTATATACTGGATAAAAGTATAGATGCACATTTCCTTCATTTAAAGTATATTAAACTTTCCTAAACAGGATTTTTAATTCATTTAAAACGGCATGAGGTTAGGTGGGCTGTTGGTGCTTTGAATTAATGTGCAAGCTGTTAATCTCCATAGACCTGGATTTAAAATTAGACAAAGCAATAATTAGTTTGGCACCATCATTTCACTACCCAGAGGGTAATAATGTAGGTCATAAAATACTACAGCCTGGCACAAGTTTTTTTTTGTACAAAACAAGGATCTAATATTAGGTGGTATGGGGAAAAAAAAAAAAGATCGTCACTGGGAAGCACAATGGCTTAGTTTTTGATGTATGTTCCACTATTCCTAAAGAGCCCCAAATTCAGAAATTCTTATCAGGTTTTCCTGTTTTAAGGTGAGTCTTTCCCATTTAAGTGATACAAAGAAATCTTCTCAGCTTCCCTCAGTAGCTGATGTTTGCTGCCCACTCCCCACCCCATAATATGTTTCCACACAGCATTTGTGTATTTAGCCACAGAATTAATTTACACTACACTTTTATTTTGCTGTAGTTATTTTCCCCATCAGTTTGTCATTTTGTTAAATTATAAAAATGGCATAGTATAAACATTTAAAAAAAAATAAAAAGTGTTGCTTTCAAGGAAGTGCTTACCATACATACTTGATTTGTTTTCATGGCAAATGACTACTGGCAATATCAATAATTCAAGAACAGAAACAATGAAAATACAGAGGAATTGCATTTGGATACTTCTTCCTGTCAATCATCTTTGCCAGATTCCTATTTGAACATTTGGAAAATGAGGAAGATATCAGATCTAGCCTTAAGTATGAGTAATAGTTTTCTGTTTCCTTACACTGCTCATCCCAACTGAGCTTTGAAAGCACAGGTATCTCGGATGTCTCTGCGTAGCTTAATATTTCAAGCTATGGAAATAATGTTTTAATATTGCATTGAAAATATATTTCATACAATATACATGTACAGACTTTCTACTTTACATAAAGCAATATGCATGCACCTGTGTTTATCTATAGAGACTGTTCAATGTATTAGATGAGTACATTCACAAATCATTTAAGTTGAGCTTTTCAAGTGATGTGAGCTACTGATACAAACTTGCTAATGATAATTATAGAACTGATGCTGATTTAGTCATTTCAAAAAAGCCACGGAGGCATAATTAGTGTCTGAATGGCCTCAATATTGCATTATTAGGAGGCTAGGGTGAAACTTGAAATGAGAACATCAAGGCTGATAACAGAAAAGAAAACATGAAATACATACATAATTCATTCTGAGATATTATAAAGGTTTATAACCAGAAACAATAATTTGCAGAAAGCATCTCATGTACTGGAGCCAACTGCAATCATTTGGTCAACCTGTTAAAGATCAAATAGTATATTCTTAGCTATTCTCAGTGGTGTCTTTGTAATAAAGTAGCAGCAAACAGACACTGTTTGCTTCTGGTCACTTTTAAAGAATGTTCAGTTTATCAGTAGGGACTTTAATCTCAACCTTAATAGAGTACAAAAGCAGCCTTGTTCCTGTGCTTCTCTCCTTAAGGCCACAAGCCATGTGCGTTTTTTTTTAATTCAAAAGGAGAAAAATAAAATTCTTTTGAGAACACTAAATACTGTGTTTTTTCCCAGACAGTAATTTTCATTCACCTTCCCTTTTTTTCCATACTTCTCTTCTCCCTCTTCTTCTTGCTGATACACAAATGCTCCACCATACTTCACGGTCATCACTGGCGTGAGGACACACAGATACCTACGAAGTATCCCCTGCCTTGGACCCCTGCCAGGCCAACCATTATCAAGTGACCTGATGTGCCTGTTGACTAGAGCATTAAAACTCAAAAGCCCCCCCACCCCCTTTGGGTACTCGCTTCTATTAGGGGACAAAAGATATGAAAAATGGCTCTCAGATCATGTAAAACATAGAAACGGATTGCAACCTTAGTCATTCTTTCCCCTTAGCATAGGTATACAGGTAATCAGATGAAGGCATCTTTAAATATAAACTGTTTGCTATCTAAAATGTCTGCTTCCAATGTGGTTGTCACTGCTGTTATTATTACAGTTTCCAAAAATGACAAGTCTGGGTTGTATTGCATAGGAGAAATCTGGGCTGTAGTTTAATACTTATCATGAATATGTATAAATATTGTCCTCCATTTTCTAAAGAGGTGTCATACTTACAGAACAATTGGATTTTCAACTATCTGGGTGAAGAGAGGGTGAAGAGAACCATAAGTAACCAGAATGTTAGTTATGAAGTGGAAAGAATAAACCCTTGGATGCAGGTTGGGATATTATGTGAATCAAATACAGTGCATGAGACCAGACTATATTCTGGTCTCCCAACTACCACAGCCAATCAACCAACAATAAAAAAACAATAAAACAAAACAAAAAAGAAACCCAAAAAAACAATAAAATAAACCAAAAAAACCCAATAAAGTTGATTTATTTAGTAAGTCTCTCCACCCCCCTACAATATCTGGTGAACACTGAATGTTAACCATGTCTTTGCTGATTTCAGAGTCATTGACTTGCAGTCCCCTGTGAGACGGGTGGGACTATCAGAAAGCTGGGTTTCTACACTTCCTGGTCACTAACTACAAGAAGTTACAGAGCCTTTCTATTCCACCTTTTCCACATTGATGAGTGGAGTAGCCAAATTCATGGTTTCATTAAGGATGCTTTTGGCTGCAAATAAAAGAAGGAACAACTAACAGTAGCTTAATTACTAAGTAATTTATTATCTCTCAATAGAAATTTGTGAGTAGGGAAGTTCTTGGGTGTCTACTGTCTTGATAGTGATATTTCCTCTACATTACAGGACTACAGCTTCAGATGTCACTAGAGACTAGACAACATCCAATGGAAGAAGAGGACTGTTATTCTACATGTCTCTTTTAATTTCTAAGGAGAACCCTTTCAGAAGCCATCAGGGGATTTACTTGTACCATTATTGGGTCACATATCTTTACTTAAACCATGACTGACAGGGGAGTGAGACCACTGGGACTGGCTTAAATTAATCATAAATCGGTTCCTGTGCTGAGAAAAGGGTCAACTATTGATAAACACAGAAACAAATGTGAAGTTCTCTCCTCAAGAAAGAAGAAACAGAAGGGGTCGCTGTGGCAGAGTTTGTAGAATGGCTGTGCAAGTCCACCATTCTTTATAATACCAGGAACCCCATTTTTACCATGATTGCTGTGAATGGTGCCCCCTGGAGTTGTTGCACTGCACAACTGAAGTGTTTGCACATTACAACCTGTATATGAACAACAAATAGAGTCTAATTTACTTGCCATATTTTCTAGCCCAGTGGTATGGTTCTGAACCAGTTTTTTATGATCTAATTTATATCTTTATTTTAAGAACCTACTTTTCCTAAGTTTCAATGGCTTATAGCACAGGTAAGCGGTCATGATTTCAGAAGTGATTAGGAGCCTGGGATGTGGACACTATTATTATGAACATGAATTAAAACATTTAAATGCTTTCCAACTTAAGCAAATAATAGAGATGCTGATTAGCTAAATATAATAGTAAAATGAATGAAAGCATTCAAATATTAACTTTCTTAAAGAATTTAAAGTAAAAAAGTCTGTGGTCTGGCACATAGGAGACACTCAACTGTTGAATGATTGAATGAATGAAAGGAGTTAAGCCCACCTAGAGAAGAAACAGCAAAGAGGTAAAATTAAGGCACTCCCTGAGAGTCCAACTAGCCATTCTTAGAACCTCGGAGTTAAGAGGGAATTAAAAAATGCAACAGAAAAGATTTGGGATAGACACTGTTGCACCAAAAAAGAAGTCAAGCACTGGGGCATTAACAAGGTCCATTACTGAATCTGGGGATTTTGAAGAAACACAACTTTTGCCTGTGATGACAAAGTAGAGAGAGTGAAGTTAAACTTATAAAATATAATTTCATTGCATTAACAGTGACAAAAATAATGACAGCTTTCACTTGAAATAATTTTCTATAGGATCACTGTCAATGTTTACCTCCCAGAAGGAGGAAGGGGGGAAGGAAGTGGCTGGAGGCGGGGGAGGGAAGAGTATAAACACTGAATAATTTAAAGTGTATAGAAGCATGACTTCAACTTTAAGAAATACCTACCTATACTGTTTCAAAAATAAAAACCATTCTTTTAATGACTATAATTATACTTTTTAAAGCTGAACAATTGAGCAGCATGCTCATGTCAGACGCTGTGTAATGAAAGCCATTTGTGTGTCTGCTGCCATAGCGATAGCAACTTTCCTTCCTTCCCTTTCCATTTTTCCCTGCAATAGTCTTAATTCTTTTCTATTTCTATAATTACACATGCGCTAAATCTACTCTTATGGTAACAACGTTCCACAAGGTTGGTGTTGGCTGTGTGTCACAGTGGCTGTAGTGTTAGAGAACAACAAATATAGACAAAAACTCTATAAGGAACCAATGGAACTTTATGATTCCTGTGCAAACTAGTCACCTTGCTAGTTCAAGATAATCTCAGCCTTCTCAATTTTTCTTAGTCTCTTGGAGATGCACTCAGTCAATTCCGGAATCTTCCTCTTCTCTTCATCCTTTCCTTCTTGTGAGGGGCATCCTAGGACCTGTTTTTGACATGGAGGCTGTGGTCCACACTCTGTCTTCCCTGAGGTTTACTTCATTCTCAGTCTTGGTGCTTCAACCTTTCTCGGATACATCTGTAGTTGGTATCTGTGGTCCTATCATGTGGTCTTCAGCTTGTACGATCCGAGTGGCATCTGGTCAGGTTCCAAAGCATGTTTCCTCTTGTCCACTGAAATCTTCTCAGCTTTTCTGCATCCCTCTTAAAGGTTCTTTGAATATTTTCCCGTACTGTACTTGGTGCCTGCATTCTGAGAGTCTGTCCTCAGACCTAATCCTGTAGATATCTTACTCACTCATTGCTCCTATTCCACAGGGACACCATGATTAGCACAAACTGTTTTGAGAAGGGAGAATGGGGAGCGGCCAGCAAGAGCCCCATACCTATAGCTCAGCCCTATTAGTCTGCTCTCCCTTAATGATCAAATCCCTCCCCTTCCACCTCTGTCCTCATCCATCTCTTCCCCTTCTTTCAATCCAGATGAAGTTTTTGATCTTTTTTTGTATTGGAAAAATAAATTTTTACTTCATATTTTAACCTTTCCAACTCTGTTATTTTGGGTAGAAACTCTCTTCCTTTACATCCATAAGGCTTTTTGTTTGTAATTTTCAAGAAATTCTCTCTCAGAATCCTTTGTCTTTTCTTTCTTTCTCAAGATTATTTGTCTCTATGCTTGGAACTCAAAGCTGAGATTTTGACTCTTATTTCTTTCTTAACTGTATAATCCCTCACTGGAAAGATGATGAATTGTGCAGAAAGGGTAATGTGGAGGATGTCCAGGGTTAAGAAAGATCAGTTAATATCTCAAAATACGATCATATTAACCCACCATTATTAGCTTGCTAGAGTGAAAGCAATCTTTAGAGAGAAACATCTCAATGCCCTCAGAAAAATAGCCAAGTATTAATTGCTCCCACATATTTTGCCAGCATGGCATTTAGAACCAATTGATATTTCAGTTTCAAGCAGTACTGAACATAAGAAACATCTCCATGATGTTTTTTCCATTGTCTGCTGATTATTTGGCTGTTTGTATCTTCAACATTCTAAAAGTAATCTCTATGGATGAGCAAACTTGAATTTGCTGTGGGTCATACACCGAGGTAGGCTTTATTTATTTTTGGCTGCTTTGGTTCTTCGTTGCTGTGCGTGGCAGGGGCTTTCTCTAGTTGCGGCGAGCGGGGGCTACTCTTCATTGCGGTACGCGGGCTTCTCACTGCGGCGGCTTCTCTTGTTGCAGAGCATGGGCTCTAGGCACACCAGCTTCAGTAGTTGTGGCGCATGGACTTAGTTGCTCTGTGGCGTGTGGCATCTTCCTGGACCAGGGATCGAACCCGTGTCCCCTGCATTGGTAGGCGGATTCTTAACCATTGTGCCACCAGGGAAGTCCCCGAGGTAAGCTTTTTACCTAACTTATTTCATTTTGGGGAAGGAGTTATTTTCATCCCTATTTTTAGGTAAGAAAACTGAGTCCCAAAGAGGATAAATAACTTGCACCAAGGGCAGAAATCCAGTGAACGGCAGAGCTAGGACTTACACCCAGTTATTCCAAGTCCTTGCAATTTTTATTACATCTAGCTCTTGTCCTGCTCACTTTCAGTGGTGTTTTACGCCCCTGTGCCTTGCCGAACATCACTGAAGTGTGTACACACCCAGAATCAGTGTCATGACTGCAAGGAAATTGCTCAATACTTTTCAGACTTGTTCAGGCAAAATTTCCCATCCTAATTAGATTTGAAGTTACCCACTCATGCTGTAAAGCAGAGCTGAAACACTGTGCAGCGGAGTTCTTCTTGTTCATTGTTCAGTTAAACCGGTAGTTCTCGACTACATTTTTTTCTGAAATGTCAACTGCTTATTAAATTGATGGGGGTGAGGGGACAATAAGTCAGGCCAAATGTGTTTCTATGTTTTAATGCCCATTTTCTTTCATTTGTTTGAGAAATGTTCACGATTCAAAAATATGTGAATATTTTAGTAATTAAGTTTTCACTTCTTTTGCTAAACTAAAAATGATACACATTGAGAGTGACTTCAACTTCTTTCATAGATAGCTTTTCTGTTCCCTCTTCTACATCTTTCCCTTTTTTTCTTCATATAACTGACTTTTTCTCTTAAATCACAGTTATCCTTTCCAGAAAATAAAGATATGCAGTGTGGAATTCATTCAGGTCTGAGGTTAAAATTGAAACAGAATTATATATGTTTACATAATGTATTACAATATACATACACAAATTCAAAGTGTGTTTCTAAGATCTTTGGTAAATGTAATGTCCTTTAGAAAAGTGGGCACTTCTACTTTTCCACCAAAACAAATGTAGAACTGTAGGGCTAAATCTCCATCGGCAGATAAATCATAAGACTAGAAGGGATATTTAATATTCCTAAAGGCAACATTTCTCAAAGTATGGTCTCAACCCCCTGTATTAGATTCATCTAGGGGAGGTTATTGGATCCTATTCTAGACCAGCCAAATCAGAATCTTTTGAGGAGAATCATGGAATCTACTTTTAACATGCCCCTGTGATGATTCTTTAACATACTTAAATTTGAGGACTTCTTCCTTGTGGCGTAGCTCTAGACCACCCTCACCTTCAAGTGAGAAACACACTTATAAAGTTCCAAGGAGCTTGAATCCATTTACACTCAATCTATTTTCCCTTCCTTCCTTCCTCTATCAACTTCCTTCCTCCCTTTCGTCTTTTCTGTATAGATATATTGATAGATAGATATGTAGATGATGGAGAGAGAACAGAGAGAATTATCTGCTAGCAGATAATGGTTCCTCCTTCCTGAAACTTATTGATTCCTTTTGCCCTTTTTTTTTTTTTTTTTTTTTGGTACGCGGGCCTCTCACTGTTGTGGTCTCTCCCGTTGCGGAGCACAGGCTCTGGAAGCGCAGGCTCAGCGGCCATGGCTCACGGGCCCGGCCGCTCCGCAGCATGCGGGATCTTCCCGGACCGGGGCACGAACCCACGTCCCCTGCATCGGCAGGCGGACTCTCAACCACTGTGCCACCAGGGAAGCCCCATGTATTTTCTTATAATACTTTATCATGAAACATCTTACACTTAATTTCATCCTTTATAAACTGAGGAAAGAGAAAATATCTTATATAAAACTAACTACCTACTAAATACCATTCAGATGACCCCACTATAGTGTGGAATCTGATTTTTAATGAGTGTGTGTGTGTCTGTACATATTGATACATATCTATGTCTATGTAGTTTCTAACAATATATCTATATATGCACATTTACCTACGAATATACATATATATATGCACATATATGTATGTATGTGTGTGTGTATATACATATATAGTTTTTCAGGTTATATATTTTGTAAATATAAATACAGAAAGGAGAGACAAAGAGCTATGTAGTTTTCAAGAACTACAGGATATTTAAGCAAATTCACATATTTCTTTGTAATATCAAAATTATGTTTGCTTTAGAACTACTATAGAATCGGGCATAGGAATTAATGTTGTAGGATAGTTATTAACAGATTTATATTGTCAATTTTTTTTCCTTCTAGTTTCTTCTGCTGTTTTTCTTCTTTCCCCTCACCTACCCCTCTTGCTCTTTAAACAATTCTTCACCTCAAATATATATACAAATAACATACTGAGAAGGGCCAATGACTGAATCATGTACCTTTAGTGAGGTTCCATGTAAAAAGATCTAGTAACAGGATGCTTGCTGGAACTTGTGTTTACCATATTTCCCTCATCATTATATTCTCAGGCAGATGGGTGAATAAAAGAACGTACCTACATCTACAGAGAATGCAACCCCATCCTAACACTTGAACCTTCTTGCTGGGCTGAGCCACGACCTACTAGTGATTTGATTGGTCACAAGTAAACAAAGGGACAGAGCTTCCTGACATTGGAAAATGAATGTGGGAATTTCCATCCAATGCTCATTCTTTCCATGGCAGGCGCCTGTCTTTGAACTGAGCTGAAGGTGGCAGGATATTATTTTTCTAGGACTGTACCTTAATTCTTCGTAACCTACAAACAGAAATGAGTCAAAGTTTTGAACCAGTAACAGTAGTCTCCACTGTGTGTTCTACTCTATGTCAATGAATGTGATCTCACCTAATGGAATAGATGCAGAGGTATAATTTGGTGCTCTGACTCAGAAGGATCTCCTCATTGTAGGAAAAGAGCTGCTTGCTTCATTTTGCAGGTTATCACTCTAAACCATGATATGCTTGGCATCTGTGTCCTCCTGAAATTGTCTTATTACCTTGTGAATGGGCACCATGCCATGCTAGCATATGGACATAAAAATGCCAGAAACCTGGGCTGTGTGTCATTTTTGAGTATTAGTGTCTAGAAATCTATGATATTTTAAATGCAGCTTTGGAGCTTGAAACACACTTGGAGAGAACACTAGTACGCTCAGGGACTGGTCAGATAATAGTACTGTAACATGCCGATGGTAGACAATGGCAGGTATAGATCCTGTACCTCTTTCTTAATGTATCATTATCAAAATGTCATATTTAATTGCTGGGAATTTGTTCTAAGAAACACCAAGAGCCATGTCTCAGGTGGCAAGACAGAGGAGAAATACCATGGGCTTTGTTGACCACGAATAAATTACTTAACCTCTCTGAACCTAAGTTTTATCATTTATAAGATGTGAACTGAGGCAACAAATTACATAGTGTTAGGTATTTGTATATGAACCTCACAGAGTTACTGTGCAAGTGAAATACGACACTTTTTAAAGAAGTGCTCTATGAATTGTACAGGATCATTCAAATGATAGTTGTGAGCTATTTTTTTTTTTTTTGCACCTGTTAGTAGCCCAGCTAACTTTCCTATTGCTGATTGCAGTTCTGAGGAAGAGAATGTCAAGATTAAATTTGTGTATCAGAAGTTGTTACCGAGTTGCTGAGGAGAGGTTAATAGTGAGCTCTATTTTGGCGAAAAAATTTTTCCCAGCTTGGAAAGGGCTAGATCATCATGAGCTCTTCACTGGGCAGACAAGCAGCAGGGCAATTTGTAGACCACATTTATGCTGCCCAAGAACAGGGAAGAGGTGAGAAATTTTCTGGTGATTTAAGGCATTAAAGACCACTGATCCAGATCACTTGGGCCCCAAAGTGAAAATCTGAGCATGAATTATTCAGAATGGCTCCCTCTGCAGGTCAGGGGCCATTGACCATAGATTTGCTTACATTGGTTTTGGACCCCTGTGCCCAAAAGATTTCTGCCATTGTTCCATTTGACTTATATTCAAATAAAGTTAAAAAACAAACACATGAAAAAGAAAAAGTAGCAATCCGAGACTAATTTTACATTTTTTGTGTGCAATATAATTTACTCAGTATATGAACGTGGATGAGAATGGCATCATTGCACAACTTGGATCATAGATGTTAAATAATAGAAAGCATAAAACTTCTGCCTCTACCAAGCTCTACAATCTGTGAAGTTGAGAGAATTTGGCACTGGGTTCCCAGCTGCTGTTCAGAAAATGCTTTGGTTATTACTGAGACTGGATTCTTCCCCTTTTTTATTACCAGTGAACCAGTTTTATGCCTGTTGAATGAGGAAGAGGAGATGAAATATACAATGAGGGCCTCCCCCACAGAGCTCTGTGATTGTGACATAATATGAAAAAGTGATTTCTTCTTACAGGTGTGGCTCATCTCAACGTAAAGCCCAATATGTGACTAATGAGCCTGAGAAGTTGGCACATACTTAAAAAAAAACACTGATATCAGAATCTTATATTGCTAATTGTTTTCCTAAGCTTTTTCTCGTTTTTATTTCATGTACCAGTTTAAGTCTATGTTGGTTTGTTTCAGCTTTATGAAGTGCTCATATGTGAGGCAGACAAAAGTGGGGGAAAAAAATCTGTATTTTTATAAGTATTCAGCTGATAAACTACCACTGGCTAATCTGAGACAAGGGAATCCAAATGGTGATTATGTTCCAATGAAATTATTTCTTCAATTCATTATCTTTCTTTAAAATTTTTTCAACAATATTTGGAGAAAAATACATTCACGGGGGTAATAGGTTGAATTTTGTATTGAAACAATACAGCTCCCCTTTTAGGGAACTAATTCGATTGCAGAATAAAAATGATATTAATTATTGAATTAATGTTAACTTCTTAAGTTTAGGAAAATTTTAAATATGCTTAAAGTAAAACAGCGCTGATTAATATTTTTGATTAATATTCTTAAAGTATTATTACGACAGGAATAAAAATAAATCAGATTAAAACTATACTAGTAGAGGATGGTTTCAATGAAACCGACATCACACATCAGTTTACTGTCTGGCTCGACACATGAATTGTCTTTTCACCACTAAGAGTTACCCTAAGGAAACATAACAACAGTAATAACAAAAATAGTAAAAAAAATTAAATATGCCCAATTCATTTGCACAATCTGAGCAATGGGCTTTGTATGTGTCAGACTGCTTATGAAATGCTAGAAAACTCTGGAAATCAGAGGGTGGGGATTATGTGCTTCTCTCTATAAGCCTCACGCCCTCCCATTTAGCTGTTCTGACATGAGCTACATATTGGCATAACTATTACTGATATGTTTCTAACTGCTCTAATAACAAATTCTTGTTATTTCAAAGTGTCTCAACTGGTGGGTCAGTGCTAGTGATTAGAATAGCTTAAGTGTATGTAGACTTAGTACTGTAATTTAATTTCATTGTACATATTGAGTAGTGTATTTCCATGTAGACCATGAGAATTGAGCTGTGCTGCTCTAAGCAGTAAATGAACACTGACACTTCTCCATCAGTCCTTATCTAGTAAATGTTTATGACTCCAAAATAAAACATCTTTTTTTAAGAAGTCTCTTTTTATTAGTATAATATAGTACACGGTATTCCTTCACTATATATGTGCATGTTGGAATGAAAATATTAGCAGTTGATGTTTGCAGAGTGTTTTAGGGCTTACAAAGCCTCTTCATCTACCCCATTCTATTTAAAAAAGAACTGGAGACTCAAGGGAGTTAAGTGATTTGTCTAAGATCTCATAGTTTGGTGAGTGGCACAGAGCGGACTTGACATCTTCCGACCCTAAATCCCAGGCTTTTCCCAATGCTAAACCATTTTCCCTGCAGAGTGCTCAAGGTTAAGGGCTTTGAGGTCAATGAACTGGGTTTGAATCCCAACACTTGGATTAACCTTGGGTAAGACATTTAACTTCTTAGTCCATGTAAACTGTAGAGACTCTCAGTAACAATCTGATAGAGTTGTGAGAATGAAACACAATAACTTGCTGCTTTGCTCCTGGCACAGTGCCTGGCACATTGCAATCAACCAATACATATTGGTTATTGTTAACATGTACAGTCATGTGCTTACTTATGCTTACTAGTCATCATTTGTGTGTTTTGGCTTCCCTCAAGTCTAAACTTGTCTCTCGAGTTTCTCAAGGGAAATAACTTCCATTTACATTTTCTGTAGATGTTAGAGAAATGTTCTTGGAATGAATGTGGAAGTGAATGATGCTAGAAAAAGCTTTTGGAATGAATGTTGAAATGAATGAAAACAAAATGTCTCAATATGGCACTTAATTAAACTATTGGAAGTAACTGGAACCCATTATAAGCATCTATTCTAGAGAATATGAATAACTGAAAATCTGATTTTTTTTCACTTATAGTCCAATTAGTAGGAGTGCCTTCTGAATTATGATGCCAATACTTTAATTTAGTTTATTCACTGATGCAGAAACTCTCTGCTTTCACATATAATCATTTTAATTTTTGCATATCTAGGTTTTTCATATGCTTTGGCGGTTCTCTCAGATAAATATACTTATGTGCCACTAGAACCACAATATTAATATCTGAGCTTACCAAATAGCCAAATCTGGTTTTCTGTAGCTTTTTCACATTTGGTAACATATTTAGTCATTATCATATAATCAGCCACAATGTATAAAATTTTTGGAATTGCTTTCCTTTTTTAAAGACTTTATATCATATAAAGTAACAAAGACAAAATAACTTTCTTTAAACATATGAAGTATCACATCTAGAAGTGGAAGAAAAAGTAACAACACAGTACAGATGTGTGTGTAGCAAATAGGGCCAAGTGTATAAAATGCTAAGTTCACTTTGGTTAAATTTCAAATTAATAAATGTATATCATTTCTGGGACAGTTATTAAATTTGTTGTCTTTTTTCAGACATGAAAATGTAATCTTTCTCTCTTAGGAGTTCATCAAACTCACTGCTTCTTCTGTCTCTGAGATTAAGTTCCTTTGCTGTAGGGAGGGTTGTGATGTCACAGAGAACAATGACTTCAGCTACTGTAGAAACAGCAAGAGCCAACCACTCACGAGCAACCAAGAGCTTGTTTTCAGGCAAATGTTCTTGGCAGTAACAACACAAACAGCTTGATAATAAATTACTCTCTATGCTCTTCTCAGACTTTCCCACACTGCTTTAAAAATGGTTTTGGTAAGAAATTGAGATTAATACAAAGATATTAATTAAAATAAAATGGCCAGGGATTTATAACTTACAAGAGTAACTCTCCAAGAGGCTACTCTCCTGGTGGGCTCCAAAACCACCAGGAAGCATTCCAAAATCTATTGCTTTTCTGAGTATCAAAACCATTAGACAGCCGAAGAGACCAATGTGAGCAAGGTCCATCAGTCTATGATGGCACCAGGGTCTTCAGAGTCCTGAGGTCCAGAGCAGGCTGGCTCCCAGGCTCTTGTCAATTGGAAAGCTGGTTCTGAAGCCCCAGTCAGAGAGTGTAGGGCAGTTTCTTACTCACTCCTACGGGCGGGGAGCTCCAGGGCATCGTAGGGTACCTCAAACCACATTGATTTATCTAAGGGAATGCTAGCTTTCCAGAGGATTAATCTTCTTGGTTACCTTCTGATGAAAATAGCTCTTAATTTACCACACCTTGGGGAAATTTCTGCATATGCACAGTTCTCCATGCTCCACAGATGAAGGTTTCTTACACATGCAGACACATATGGGGTATGCAAATAGATACACACAACGTATATATGTATATTTAAAATTGTGGTACTATTTTTTTAGTTCATTTACATAATGTACCACATATATGTGATGTACTAGGTGCTAAGGTGATTGCAAAAGAATATGCTACAAATCTTGCTTTCAATGAGATTATGTATAATCAACGACAGAGCTGGAGATTTAAAAAAAGTAGGCCTGTCTAGTCCCATTCTCTCAATTTATAGATGAAGAGCCTGGGGCTCAGAAAGATTGAATACTTATGTCACACAAATTAGTAGTAGATTCAGGCCCCAGTCTCCCATAATTGTAACAATAATACCTTCAGTGGCTTAGATTGTTACCACCACTACAATTGCTCTAATCCTTATTAAGCACCAGCCTAGCGCTAAGTAATTTGCATGCATTGTCTCATTTAATGACCCAGCAAGGTCAGTACTACCACTATCCCCATTTTATGGGTCACCCTGCTGGCAATGGCAGAGAAGTTCGAGTGTTCTGCCGTCTGATTTGATATTCCGTGCCCTCGACCAGAGAGATTTCCATATGCAGTGCCCTTTTCCTTACATGCTTGTGATTTAAGAAAAAAATTGAGAGTCAGTATATACTAAAATGCTAAATATAATCAGGTGCCAAAGCAATGGTAGAGATAATGGATGCTCAGGGCGGTTGGAAAGGGTGCAAGTCCCGCTTGCCACTCCATGGAGAGTGTACGAGCAAAGGTGCAGAGTGGGGCACTGAGCAGGTGTGGGGGAGGGGATGTGAGGAGTCTAAGCTTACTGAAGGGGTATGCAGTGGGAGGGCCAGACTGCAGGTACTAATGAGGACCTTTGGCACTCTCAAGATGAGTAGCCACTTTTTATAGCTATTGTTACTCTACTTTGGCTTTGCTGGCTTTTAAAAATTAAGGCATGTGTCTTTTTACTTGGTGTTCCAACTGCTCTTAATTTATATACTAATTTGCTAATTCCGAAGGGCAAGACACTATGAAGGGTTGTTCCAAAACTAATGTATTGTATTGCACTCTATTATGTGACTGTGCATGATATTTTTGGTTTTTCATCCTAAAATATCAGGGAAATAAAGTCTCCAGCAAATGGTCTTTCTCCAAGGCTTTACCTTCACAGACTGCTTTGGGTAGTTCTGCATTTGCTTCTGTGAGCTAGATGATTACGAATTGATCACTGGAAGGAAATTTTAAAAAGCAAGTGTGGTATTTAGACAATTTTGGAGGAGGGGAAGAAGAAAAAGGGAGTAACTGTACAGGATAATTAAGTTCCATCTTTGTATTCGTCTTAGAAGTTCAGGCCTGTTTAACTGACCTACTCTAACCTTCTGCAAAGGAAACATTAACAGCAGTGGAGGTATAAATATTACATAGTGCTGTTATGCTCGTGTTAAAACAAAAAAAAGACAAAAGCCTTGTAGTTTTTAAAAATACTGGTACATTTGCTGTACTGGATAAGAAATCCAAATGTATAGCTCTGTAGCACCAGCTTAAAATAATACCTTAAGTAGGGAAGGCTCCCGTGTCTCTTCTTAAACTGACTTAGTTGAGCACTAGTATGGTCAATAAAAGCATAACACTGGGAAAACAGTTTTCAGAAGTTTGTGCTATTTTTCTATCAGCTGTCTTACATGGAGAGCTTTAATGACTCTCTCTGTCACACTAATGGGCATTTCTGTGTGTTTCAGCAAGTCAACTACTTCTGGCGTATCCTGTTGGCCCCATTACCATTCACCTGCAGGCAACGGAAGCTCAAAGTAAGGTAGGGAGACGCAGCTCCTGAATTCCCTCTGAGACTCAAAAGAGGAGGTTTGTGGCTATTTTTCATAGAAAAGTTAACCTTGCAATTGACCACTTGACCATCCAACTATATGTAATATGGCTCTGGTTTCAGTATTAAATTACACACTTAGTAGTGCATACATGACAGAAAGCTCATTCAATTAATTTCTCAGCTTTTCCATTTGTCTTGGAAGGCATTTTCTTTCTTCACAGAAGCAGCCCTTGATTAAGTGGGGGAAGGCATATCTTAGGCTTTTCACTGTCAGGATGTTCAAATGATGAAAATATCATCTTTGATATGCTCCACTGAAAACATCTTGTATGTGGAGTAGAGATGCACATCCCTGGAGAAGGCTGTCCTGTGTTATAGAGCAGGTAAACTGGTGGGGATGGAGGCACTTCACTGAAAGTCTCCTTTAATGTGAAAGTGTCCACATTAATATGCTTGGACTTGAGCCTGATGCTTCCCAAACAGACTAGATGGTGCCCATTGCTTAGATTCTGCTCCTGCCAGGCCACGGGCTGGAGGGCGATTCTTGTTGGACTCTGCAGTTTTCTGGCTTTCCTTGTTTGACAGAATCCAGTTCTCCTGACCTTCAGGACATGGAGCAGAGCTCATCGCTTCCACCTGGCCTACACAGTAAGTAAAGCTATGCCCCTGGAATACTGCTGCCATGGTTAGTTTAATTTTAATTTATTGCAGAGGTGGTTTTATGCATATGACTTTATAACTGTGCACGTACCCTGAGACCTCTGAAGGTCAAATAAATAATAAATGCTCATTAAGGGCATGGTGCTTTCGCTGAAACTGGCCAAGAAAGGTGTCACTGGTGATACTTTCATGTGGACAAATAGCATCCAAGTCAAGTAGGATCTAGTATTAAACTATTACAGTATTTGGTTCTGCTGCTCTAAAAAATTATATGCCAGCAATGCCTAGTCAATCATTAAAATAGTGGTACCGTTTAAAACTGGGAGGTACTTGCTGTTTAATCTATTTTTCTTTTAAACCATTGGACTTTGGGGGGTTATTCTTCTTTGCTCTGTGTGTGTGTGTGTGTGTGTGTGTGTATGTGTGTATGTGTGTAGAATGGAAAAGTGGAAAGGGGGGAGAGAAAGAATAAGTTCTCACACTTCTTAAAGAAGTCTCCTGTTAGAGGTTACAAAAGGAAACCCTGATTTTAACCTGTGGATGAGGTACAGAACAGGCTACCAAGGTGACCCCAGGCTGCAGCTGCAGAATTCCCGCCATGGAAATCCTGGTGTCCAGATGTCGTGTATTCAGACCCCTTCAAGGTGGAAGTGCTGCCCCCATCTCTGACATGCTGTCTCTTTCTCCGTATCCCCAGGCTGCCATGGGGGATGTAGATCAACGAGAAAGCGCTCAGTGTGCCCAAGGCCTCCTAATTGAAAAATGCTGAATCACTGGACTTTGGAACGTGAATAAAAGTTAATTCTCTTAAAGAATAAAACATAGAATTCTGCCAATTTTGGTTGATAGCACTCATATAATCTTGACAAACAACACAACCTATTAACGTGATAGGGAATTCTACTTTATAAACTTCAGTGTTATGCTATGTTCCAAGCACGCTCTCCTTCATGTTAACTTAAGATATATTTATAACCTAATTATGTACATACATTCTATTCCTTATCCTAAACATATTTATAGCTAAGAAAGGAAACCTAAAATTGGAGCTGATTATGTTTGTTTCATTGGCTTAAAAGCAACCATGACCATTTAACCTTCTTGGAAACTCAGCTTTCCTTGAAAACAAACAAACAAAACCAAAACAGAGATCCTAGCTTTTGATTTTAATAATGTAGAATTAATCTTGGGACTTCCCTGATGACGCAGTGGTTGAGAATCCGCCTGCCAATGCAGGGGACACAAATTCAATCCCTGGACCGGGAAGATCCCACATGCCGTGGAGCAACCAAGCCCGCGAGCCACAACTACTGAGCCTGAGCTCTAGAGCCCGCGAGCCACAACTACTGAAGCCCGCGCTCCTGGGGCCTGTGCTCCACAACAAGAGAAGCCACCGCAGTGAGAAGCCCGCGCACTTCCCACTCACCGCAACTAGACAAAGCCCGTGCAGCAACGAAGACCCAAAACAGCCAAAAAAATAAAATAAATAAATTTTAAAAAAAAGAATTAATCTTAATTTAGAAGGGTAACCATCATGGATTATTATAGTCTGTATTTCTTTGATGTGCCTAATTCTTACCTTTCTGTTTTAATACCTTTGTCCATGTCCGTAACTACAGTCAAATGGAGATACACCGGTAATTGAAATCTCTCTCCAATTCCTAAATCAAATCTTTGGTCCTCATTCTACTCAAGAGCCAGTTTTGGATCAGGTCTGGAATGGTGGAGAAGATAAAGTGTGGAAAGGTGTGGGAGAATACGAAGGTGCATTCCCAAGTTTATTCCTCTTCCCAGCTCCTTCCCTGTAAGTCCTTCCAGTGAATCTACCTGAAGATTTGATTATGTCCCTTCCATAAACTGATAGGATTAGTTTTAATCCATCCAAAGTTCTTACCTTGTTTTGGGCGTCTTAGAGTTTTCCTTGATGTGGAGAAATTAATTTTTTTATGGCCTGAAAGACCACCATCATCCTGATTTGCATTATTGACTTTCCTTATAAGCTCTACAGGCTAAACATAAAAATAAAGGAAAAATTATTTTAGTCCTGTCAATTCCGCATGGCCCTACTGCCTTTAAAGTGTAGCACGCTTAGTCACTGGTATATAATTGCTAACAAGGTGATTTTTTTCAGCCTTATTTTGAAATATTGTTTTAAACTCACAGGATTCCCAAGGTCTAAGCATGCGTATCCAGGCTGGGCAAATGCAAAGTCAAGAATAAATGCAAACACCATTCAATAAGGATATTTGAGTGCCAGGTACTCTGCCAGAGTCTTTGACAGGCATTATACCATTTACTCCTCATGGCCACTGCATGAGGGAAGTATTCATACTTACCCAGTTCACAGATGAGGTGACTGAGGCTGAGACAGTAACAGACTCAAGGCAAGTAGACAGGCTGAGATTTCACCCAGGTCTATCTGACTCCAAAGTCTGTGCTCTGAACTACAGAGCTTCAACATCGTGAATCAAAACATTAATTGATAAGTAGTGAAAACGGAGGCTTTGCATTAAAAGTAAAAATCATTTTTTCTTCCCAAAGAAAATCGGTCGTTAAAAAACTTCAGTGTAAAAAGGTAGGGGACCTCATATGTCTGCCGGGCAATTCCTCTCCTGTGAATTTAGATCCAATCCATTATCAATATTTTCTGGCAGTATTTCTTTCCTTTTACTGCTACATCTTTCGTAAAGTTCAGTGTTTCCAGAACTATAACACGCCAATCTTTACCATGCTTTCTCAGCACTATTTGTATTTTAAATGACTGTAACCATTGCAGCCAATCACATTAGAAGACAGAGGCCACCGTTGTTAATTCCAGGCAATATGTGAAGGGAGTAAAAACTCTGAGCGCTCTACACAACCATTTCCCAGATGTTTGTCAGACTTGTCTATTTTCTCTAACTCACGTGCAGAGAAACCCAGACAAATCTGTATTTTTTCTTTTGTATTGACCAAGTTCTAGGAATAAAATGTTTTCCTGAGCAACAAAAACAAAAAATACTACTGAGTGCTTGTAGTTTAAGCTGTAATATATTTATTTGTAGCTTTTCTGAAGTGTGTCTCTTTTGTGTAGAACTTTTAACTTGATTGCTTTTTTTAAAGCAACTGCTCAGCGTTGCTTCTTAGACCCACAGACTTTAAAAACATCCTAAATGAAGCAAGAGAAAAATTTCAAGGAAAAGATTTGGCATTAGAAAGCAAAATGGGAAAAGTAGTAATTCTCTTTTAGAAGAGCTCTGATTTATTTAGATCCCTAATTCAGCTTCCTATAGATGGATATTCCTTTAAAAGGAACCCATCCCTTTCTAAGTATTAATTTCCTCTTTTATATAATTGTGATAGTCCTTCCATACTTATATTACAAGCTTCTGATGGTGAAGAGGTGAGATAATCAGCAGCTCATTAAAGCTGGAAGATTCTAATTTTACTAGTAAAAAATGTAAAAACAAAAAATTCTATGTAAGCAAGTAAAATAAATTTGCCACATACAAATGAGGTATTGCTCTTACAGTCAAACTTTGGGACAGATTAGATTTTAAACAGGGAACCCACAAGTTAAATTAAGAAAAAAAAGAATAGGTTGAGATGAAAGGGTTGCCAAGGAACACATTGAACACCTGTGCAATCATTCAGTGCTTTTTAAAAAAATATTTATTTATTTATTTATTTATTTTTGGCTGCGTTGGGTCTTCGTTGCTGCGCGCGGGCTTTCTCTAGTTGTGGCGAGTGGGGGCTACTCTTCATTGTGATGCACATGCGTCTCATTGCAGTGACTTCTCTGTTGCAGAGCACAGATTCTAGGCACACGGGCTTAAGTAGTTGAGGCTCACAGGCTCAGTAGTTGTGGCCCGTGGGCTCTAGGGTGCAGGCTCAGTATCTATGGCGCACGGGCTTTGTTGCTCTGCAGCATGTGGGATCTTCACAGACCAGGGCTCCAATGCGTGTCCCCTGCATTGGCAGGTGGATTCTTAACCACTGAGCCACCAGGGAAGCCTGCGTTCAGTGCTTTTGACAATAAGGTAGATATTACATATGTAAGGAAGAGTGTTTTATTACTATTATTTTTGACACCAGAATAGTCAAATATTTTCCTGCATCTTTTATAGGGCACCTCACAGTGCCTGGACTATTGCAAGTGCTCAATAAATCTCTGCTAATTTGACAAACCCTCTCTCATTTTTAGTGATTATCTCTTTTGACGGAAGCAATTCAATGTGAATTTCTAGAGCCTACAGTTAATGAGCTAGCAGCCTGGAGCCACAGGGGTTAAAGAGCGTGAGTCTTAGAGTCAGAAGGACTTGGGCTTGAATGAAGCTCCTATTAGAGCTGTGTGATGGGGACAAAGTACACAATGTCTTTGATCCTCAGTTTCCTCATCTGTAAAATGGGGGAAATGATACCTATAGCACAGTGGTTTTGTATGAATTAAACTGGATAAAGCATTTAAAGTGTTCAGTGCAGTGCAGGCACACAAAAATTGCCCGCTAAAGTGTAGCTATTATTATTCATTGTGGTAGTGGTAGTGTCACGATATTTCCTCCCTCTGTCCTTCCCTCTTCGGTGCCTTCTCTCCTTTCTTCCTTTTCCCCTTTCTTCTTTCTCTCCTAACCACAAATAGAAGGGGATGTCCCATAATGGAATTACCGTTATAAAATGCCTCGATTACTATAATGTTCTTGTAAGGTCATGCTCTGATAATACTGAGTGCTGTCACTGAAAATGCTGAAGGAAAATTTTAAAGGTAAGGTCTTGAAAATTCGGATTTTTCTATCATCCTCCCTAGCCCTATGCCTTAGTAACCATCTGTATTTCTCTTAATCCATTTGTGGCCCAATAGGTTGCTCTTCCTTTTTACTTTAACAAATCTCTATCTGTAGAGATTCCACTGTTGTTGTGACAACAGTTGGAGTGGATCACTGCCTTGCAAAGAACCATCACCTGAATCATCTCACTCCCAGGTAATAACCAGAGAGAGCTAGTCTCACTTCCTTATCCTTGTTTCTCCTTAAACTTAAGAAGAAATTAAAATTGAAAATATATTGTATTGGGCTTCCCTGATGGCGCAGTGGTTGAGACTCCGCCTGCCGATGCAGGGGACACAGGTTCGTGCCCCAGTCCGGGAAGATCCCACATGCTGCGGAGCGGCTGGGCCCATGAGCCATGGCCGCTGAGCCTGCGCGTCTGGAGCCTGTGCTCGGCAATGGGAGAGGCCACAACAGTGAGAGGCCCGCATACCGAAAAAAAAAAAAAATATATATATATATATATATACTGTATTAGTTTTCTTGGGCTACTGTACCACAGTATCACAAACTGGGGTGGCTTAAAACAACAGAAATGTATTGCCTCATAGTTCTAGAAGCTAGAAGTCCAAAATCAAGGGGTTGGCAGGGCCATGGTTCCACTGACACCTGTGGGAGAGAATCCTTCCTTGTCTTTTTTAGCTTCTGGTGTTTGGTGGTAATTCTTCATGTTCCTTGGCTTGTAGATTCATCACTCCCTCTCTGCCTCTGTCATAATGAGGCCATCTTCTTCCTGTGTGTCTCTTCTTCTCTTCATTAGGATAATAGTCACATTGGACTAAGGGCCTAGCATACTCTAGTATGACCTTAGCTTAACTCAATGAATTATATTTGCAACAACTCTATTTCCAAATGAGGCTGCATTCTCAGGTACTGGGGTTAGGACTTCAACGTATCTTTTAGGGGGACACAATTTATTCCATAATATACATTAAAATGCTTAAGCTAAGTAAAATAAATTTTCAAGTAATTCTAGTGAAAGTCAGAATAAATCTGATGGTGTTGTCAAGAACAGGGAAAAAAGAAAGAATTAGAAAGGATTAGATTGGCCAACAGATATTTACTGAGCACTTAATGTGTGCAACCATGTAGAATACTCTTTAAGCAGCCGATAATCTACTTATCTTCAAGGACTTCACAATTGAATTGAAGGATTTTGGATACTACACGTGTTTAGAAGCAAACAGAAAACATTTTCTTACCTTAAAACATAGTCAACAACCAAGAAATGAGTAAAAATACTTCTGTGCCAAACCAGCCCAAAGTGAGGTTTCCAAGTCTGCCCTGTATGCATGTGGTTTCCTTGTAGAAAAGTAGTTCAGTAGCCTATTAACTCCTATGCAACATATAAGTGTAGCAATCATATCCATTTGATTTTCCTGTCTACCACAGACTAGTCAGGCATATTGAAAGCAGTGAGAATAACAACTGAAAACCTGACAATAAAAGAAAGGATATGAAGGAAAAAGAGAACTAATAGGAGAACTGAAATTTTGCTACTTTCTGAAATCATGTAGTGTAGAGACAATCTGATATGCTTTGTCAGGCTTTGTGAACCTTATTCCTTACAATACAGTATAATAATTGGTGTTCAATGTAATGATCCCAAGATATGGAGAAGCATTTAGATTCTGATCAATATGTTATATTTAAATTAGGCAGACACATTTGTAACATATTTTAGAGTTTGTTCCAAAATTGTTAAAAAATAGTAAATGATAAAACCAAACTATTTACAGAACTTAATCTACAATGACAGAGCCCAAGAGTGTTTTTGGCAGGTTTTACTTAAGTGCAAATGAGTGGCAGATACATGTTTAGAATTTCAGTCAGAGGAGGGAGATAAAAATGCTGTGTTGGAATGGTCATAGATAATGTCCAGAAATTGGCCCCTCGTTAGCACTTAGAAACACAGCTGGGTTTACTGTACTCCAGAGTTGTATGAGTCTAGTGAAATCGGCTCTAGCACTTTTCCCATCAAGAGTGGTCCGTATGGGAAGCCCACAGTCATAGATGACCCTGTACACTTCAGAGCCTAGCATGATTCAGGAACTGACTAGGCAGTTCAGTTTTCCTCTTGGTTAGATTGCAGACTTTCCAGGAGAGGCATTACAAACTCAAATGCCTTCAGGGATCTAGCAGGCAATATAAATGAATTAAGTGTGACGGGTATGAGATATTATTTGGAAGCAAATTTGGACAGAACGTGCCCCTCTAAAAGCATTATCATTCGTATTTTCTTTATAATCTGTGCCTTTAAAATTATCCAGCCTGGAACTGAATTCAGATCTAGAGCCTCCGGATCACATCTAGCATCAACCCATCCCGTTCCAGATCCAACATGACCTTGGTTTCTTACGGCTCAGGCCTGCTATCATTCTCTTCGCTCTGTTTTCACCCAATGGCCTTGGTATTCCGGAATTGAGAGAATATCCACTGGTCTAACATTTACCAAAGAATGTTTTTAAGGACATTGGTCCTGTGAGATATTCCTAAAAGAACAGGATCTTGTTATCAAATAACTATTGGAAATAACACATACTATACCCCCTTTCAAATGATCACTATACACATTCACATATTAAAAGCTCTGAGATGACTTTTAGTAAAGAAAATGGATAATTCAACGTTTTAATTCAAAGCTAACCACACTTAGTTTGTTACTGAACTTCCCTTCTCCTTTATAATTACATCATGAAGAGCTAATGTTCCATGGAGCACACCCTGGAAAACACTGAGACATGACCTCTTACAGAACTCTATATTAAATTGTATAAGTGAGAAAAGCAGAACTAATTCTTGAACATGCAAAGAGTTTATATAATCTTGTTTAGAATTTCCATACGGGGAGGAAACATCCATCAATGATGTCCCACTTTGTCCCTCCAATAAATGCTAGGGAAAATCTTTGGCCTTTTTCGCCACCCAATTATTTGCTTCACCCCAGAGGCAAGAGTAACTTCCCTGGTTTGGCCATGTCTTGGTTATTAGGGTGTGAGCTTACTCTTACCCTCAAATCTGGAAACAGGCTATTATTTTCTTTCTCTCCCTTAGACCACTAGCCTGTAAGAGACAGGGTATCTCCCTTTCCTCCTCCTTTGGATCTTTAGAAGGGTAGGACTTTTGCCCTTGGCAGGAGGGAAGTTCTGCCTTCTTCTCTAGTCCAGTTTTACTAGGCAGGTCCCTACATTAGACAACACAGCTGACCTGCCTCTGACTTCTGTGACTGAATTCTTTGTGTACATACTCAATTGGCCATTACCTGAAGGTGAAAAGGGACCAGTGGCAGGATTCAGACAACAAACCCACTCACAGCCTTCAACATTATGCACAGAATAAAAAATCAACTCTACTAACCCATTGCCCAGGTCATTAACATGAGCAGCAGAACCTCTTTGTGCTCTGCTGACCATTGTGGACTGAGAGAGAGAGAGAATGGCATTTACCAGAGAGACCACTTATTGTTTTAGGTTCCTTTTTTCTTCTTTCTTTCTTTTTTTTTTTTTAAACCATAACCTTCAGAAATCAGTTAGAAAAGACCTTTTGCATCTCAGGCTATAATTTTTTTGAAGAAATGATGTAATAGGCTGCTCTATTTCTAATCTTGAGAATATTTGGTTTTGGGCGTATTTCAAATGTTGATGTTAGACTGATATGAAAATGCCTGTTCGTGCTCAAAATCCAGGACAAAGGTTATTTCCACCAAGCTCAATAGAAAGTAATAAATAATTCTGAAATATTGTCTTAAAATAAGAATATAAAATATTATAACTTGTCAAGCCTTCAAGTCTATGTTTGCTTATTATTGCCAACCCAGCAGGTATAACAAAGGCTCCTGCCTCTGCCCTGACATTTCATCTGCCAGGAGAGGTCCACCTCTGCTCACCAAGCCTTGTTTATCAAAGTTTCAGCCATTCTTTCAAAACCTCTTATTCCATGCCAGATGCATCTTAATTGTACTAATTCTCTCTGCTATATCGATATGTCAATAAGGATTCTCCATCTTGCCCACTGTATTTGCAATATCTGGGACTGTGATAAATAATGCATTCCTGATGATACATTGAGGCTATTTGTATGAAAGCACTACTAAAGCTAATATAGCTACAAGAAAAAAACCATCATTAATCTGAATTCATAGGACCTCTTGCGAGGGTTTATTTCTGCAAAAATAATAGTGTCTTGAGGGTTGGTATAGAATGAAAGGAAAATACAGGCTATTTATATCTGCCTCACTGCTTCACAGATGCGTTGAAGTGAAATGCAAAACTCTTGTGGGCTTGGTAGTGACTTTAAATCCCATCCCTGTATTCTTTCCATTGGTAGAAGAAAAAATTGGGTATATGAGCTACATCATCCTATAGTCACATATTCTATTCATAGCTAAAAACCCATTAGCTCAGTTACAAAGTTTAATAGCAACCTGTATCACACATTGCTGTTGCAACAAATGACATTATATAAATGTAGATTTTTATCTTTTCCTTTGAGTTTTCATTGTTAAAACAACTAACATAAAATCAGGATAACTGAGTTAGTTTTTATTGCTAGAAAGGAAAGAAAATACAGTAAGAGTTTGAGTGTATGGTTATCCTTCAACCTGTGTGTACACAGTGGAAGTTTATGTCCTATGCCACCTCTCAGAAGCAGGGGTCTTGTGCTTAGGAAGACTGTCAGAAGCTTCACTGGATGCCTTTTTCACCTGCTAAGATGATTTCTTGATCCAAAATGTGATTAAACAGTAATGTTTTATAAAGCTTTTTTGTTGTTGTTGTTTGAGGTACGCGGGCCTCTCACTGTTGTGGCCTCTCCCGTTGCAGAGCACAGGCTCCAGACGCGCAGGCTCAGCGGCCATGGCTCATGGGCCCAGCCGCTCCGCGGCACGAACCCGTGTCCCCTGGATCGGCAGGCGGACTCTCAACCACTGCGCCACCAGGGAAGCCCCTCCTATAAAGCTTTTAAAATACAATAAAGCAGCTACACTCTAAAAGCAAAGAACATCATCTTTAGAGCGTCTCACTTTAAATAATATCTTGTTAAGGATTGTCCCACTTAACCAGAGGGCATCAAAGCTTATGCCTCTCGAGTGTGCTGACACTGTGCTCAGGAAATTTTGGTTTGGTTCCCAGTCCTGGCAGACAAATTGTGGATCATAAATCCTGGTATATGGCAATGGTTTTCTAGATCAACAGGAGACACTCTAGACAAGAAACAGAGAAACAGGAGAGGGGGTAGATTCACCTCTCTGTAGTCCACAAAGCTTTCTGATGCCCTTACAAGGATTTTGAGTGCATTTCTGCCAGTATCAGCAATGGTGAAGTTCACCTTCACTAAAATCTAATTCCAGCACTAACTGGCAGGCCAGCACTAGTGAAAATAACATTCTGGTTTCCTCCATGACCCCAGTCCCGACATGATAACGGGAGCCCTCAACAACTTATTTCTAGCTTGGAATTCTTGATGGTTTATTTAGTTTGACTGCCTGTCGGAGATTGCTATTATGAATACAGTTGCTAGGGGAGGCCTGCCATCGTGCTGTTTGGCTTTTAAAGGGGTCAGGATTTTGCAACATCTCAAATAACACTTATGGCTTAATGTCTGCAAACAATGCAGCATTTAACATTTACTATGCATGAAGAGGATCATAGTTCATCATTTATTATTCAAAAATTATGTAAAATATTTTTATGATGGAATATGAAGAATGTGTTCAAAATATTCATGTATATAAACAGCACATAATAAATTTACCTTAAAACATCAATATGTAATCAAAGAGGTATCTGGAGTTGTGCAACATGGAGCCAAATTTTAAATATTTCAAAATTCAGACTTTTAATCACATATCTTTCAAGTGGATGAGACTGAGTTCTGGTACTCTTCAGGGAAGTGAACATTTAATTCCCTTTCCAAGGAGACTATCATTTTTATGGTAGAGAAAGGCTAGGTTCATCATAATTTAACCATACAAATTTCTTAATTCAAAAATTGATTGCCGGGCTTCCCTGGTGGCGCAGTGGTTGGGAGTCCACCTGCCGATCCGGGGGACACGGGTTCGTGCCCCGGTCTGGGAAGATCCCACATGCCGCGGAGCGGCTGGGCCCGTGAGCCATGGCCGCTGAGCCTGCGCGTCTGGAGCCTGTGCTCCGCAACGGGAGAGGCCACGGCAGTGAGAGGCCCGCGTACCGCAAAAAAAAAAAAAAAAAAAAAATTGATTGCCTGCTCCATCTTCCCATCATACTTGTTTCAAAGACATGTTTTGGTTTCCTATAAAAGAAGGCGATTGTGAATATTGGTCCTTGGAAACTGGCAAGAATGGAAAACATTGTAGTCCAAGTGAAGATGGTGTGAGCAGTGTGGCTGATGTGATTTGTTGTCCTCATTTGTGATTCAAGTCCCAGAACTTGTCTCAAACAGGAGGGTAGATTTCAATAAAATGTTAAATCCAAATGACTTGAGTGAGAGAATAAGAATGGATCCAATAAAATTTTTCTATTAACAAGATATATAAATAATACAAACCTTTAGCTACTGATTTCATAGTAAGACGTCTATTTTGTTAAAACAGTGACTTCAATGAGTTTAAATGCCACACATTTGAGAGGCAGCCTCCAAAGAGCTATCCAGAGTCTTGAATCCCTTTACAGATTTGATCCATTTGTTTTGGAAATAAATCATTTCCAAATTATTATTTTAATTATGTATGACACAATAGTACATCCTGCAAAAGTGATAAATTCTTTATAATATTTAAACTCATTATAGCTCACATTCTTTCTAGGAGGGGGTGACAATCTAGCTTCATAGGAGAATCACAAAGATTCTAAGTTAATGAAGTAAGTCTCTTTCCCTCTATTTGCCTTTTCTCCTCTCTAGCTGTTTCTTGTCTTCATTTCTTGTTGTCCTTATTGTTTACTTATGTTAGCACTGTATATTTTAAAATACTGATATGCTTAATAAATATTTATTAAGTACCAATTATGTAGAAGCATGGTGCTAGGTGCTTTAAAAAAGTTCTAATTAAAAATTTTACTTGCTCTAAATAACAGTCAGCTAGAGGTAGATCAAGCATTGGAAATCAGATCTTTGCATTATATCAACCCATAATACACGTGGCAATTTTATTCTATGAACATGATTTAAACTTCTACTTAAGTAGAACATTGCATGTTTTGAGTTAGGAGTTTTGTTTGCTCCCAAATTACATCTATAAGGTTTGAATTATTAGCTGCCATTGACTTTAATTAAACTCATTATGGCCTCACATGTCTGGCACTTGTTAAGGAGGGGAAAAAAAAGTTTAAAAATGAGCCAAGTGACTTGATACACGCTCTCTCAGCAAATAACCATAACAAGCCATGCTGGGCCACAACTCAGCTAGCAGTGTGCTACTTGACCCTCGCCAGTGTTTTCATGCTAAAAAAATGTGTGTTCATCTTCCTTATTCTTCAATAAAGGATGTACTCCATTCAAGTTAATGCCTTCAGTGATTTGGTTTGAATGGAAGTGCAGGCACAAAATGATTTTCTTATTATTTCCTTTATGCAGGATAGGCACTCAACTAAACAATACTAGCTAATAGGGTCCTTCTTGGTCCATGTCACCAGAATATCCAAACATTCATTTAGGAAAGGAAAATATCAGCCATACAGATGCTCTAGTGGCAGGGTGCCACACACCTCTATGTCTGGAGTCATCCAGATGGCTGACTAAATGGCTTGGATTCATGTGGGTGTTCCTCACTGTATAGACAATGCTTCTGGGACAATTAAAAGAAAAAAAATTACTCATGTTCAAACTCTTTAATGAACTACATTGCAGGGCATTTTTTTAAATTAAAAAATGTACTTATGTATTTTTCATTTAGTGTTTCAGTTTCATTACTTCAAAAATGCTAGAACAGAGGCCTAGAAAGGTGAAAGAATTACCCCAAATCACCTACACTCACTAGGAAGTGACAGAACATTACCTTGAACTCAGATGACTTACAATTAAAAGCTCTTTTTACCACACCCCGCTACCTATATGAATACCGTAAGCATCAGATTACCTGTTTGCCTGTCAAAATATCACCTACACACTCCAGGAGTCCCCAAACCCTTCTCATTTGCCAAGGTGGACTAGGGAGAGGGGGAGGCACCATCTAATTATATATCGATTTATAGTTTTCAAAGCACATTTACGTAAAGAAATCTCACTCAATTGTTTATTCCTCCATGTATTTATTCAACAACTTATCATTGAGACCTTTTCTACCAGTGTCCTGATCTCCTATCCCCATTAGATAGCTATCCTGTTCCTTCTCCCCTCTCCTATTCCATTCATCAAATCTCAGCTCTTATGATTCTAGCTTGTTCTATGAGGTGTAGGTAATTTTTTTCTCAGTCTTACCTATGTCTTTAATTTTCTCCAAGGCCTAAATGGAAAAATGAGAAAAGTGATGAGGTGAGGGCAGGTTGTAGAAATAAATGAATAGGTTAGGATAATGATCATCAGTTCCATGGGGCTGGAACCAAGAAGTGGGGCTTCCCTGGTGGCACAGTGGTTGAGGGTCCGCCTGCCGATGCAGGGGACACGGGTCCGTGCCCCGGTCCGGGAGGATCCCACATGCTGCGGAGTGGCTAGGCCCGTGAGCCATTCCCGCTGAGCCTGCGCGCCCGGAGCCTGTGCTCCGCAGCGGGAGAGGCCGCGACGGTGGGAGGCCCGCGTACCGAAAAAAAAAAAAAAAAAAAAGGATTATGTGTTTAGTGACTCAAGCGGTGTATGTAGGATCACAAGTTTGCATTAAGTTCTGCAGTGACCAGAAGGGAAATAGTGGTGAGGAATGGTAGTAATGCAGAGTCAATAGTTCTTAAAGGAAAAAGGTAAGAGAGTGTGTGTGTGTGTGTGTGTGTGTATGTGTGTGTGTAGGAACAGACTAAAAGTAGGAAAGCTATACTAATGGTGACTGAAAAAGAGGATGACAGCGGAGACGGAAAGAAGGAAACTCTTGGCCAAAGTCTTACCATTCCAGCCCCTGCAGAGAATCCTACAGTGGCTGCAGCTAAGAGGAATTCCCTTCTCACTGCCTGTGGTGAGCATATATTACCAAAGTCCCAACTTGGAATTTTGAATGTATTTTCCCACAGAATATTATTGAAAGTTGTTGAATTCTTCAGTTCTGTTTATATAATACATCCGGTAAATGATAAATTATATTCGCATTGTTTCCTTGGGAATATGTCCTTTGAATTCTTAATAGCAGATTAACAAATTGTCTTTTAGAGCACAAACCGTTCTTAAAAAGGAGAGGGCCTACATTAGATTACAGTGACATCTCTAATTGTAGTGTACAGACATCTTGAGTCACTGTTCAATTAAACACAAACATCATGGAATAAAACATCAGCAGGGATTTAACCATTAAGGAAAAGTTGATATTTAACATGATGATACAAGGCTTTGAAAAAAATGGACTTTGTTTCTTTAGTACATAAGAGGATAAACAGAAAGTAACATTTGTTAAATGTTTATAGCTACTAGGCTCCATGCTAAATGCTTTCTATTAGCTCAGTTAATTTTCATAGCAATCAAATTAAATGGTCATTATTATTCCCATTTACAGGTGAGAGAACTGAGTCTCAGAAAGGTTAAGAGATTTGTAAAGGTTGAAATAAGAATTCCTTCTTGAATTGTGTTTGTTTATTTGTTCACTATGTAGAGTGGAGTGATTTGATAGCCTGTTTATTGTTATAGCTCCTTCCTTCCTAGGTCTTTCTCTTGACCAAATCAACCACAGAAGAATCAACTGGACTTTCCAATTTTTCCAGTCCAGTGTCAATCGTGAGTTAGATTACCAATAAAGTCAACTCAATATTTTCATTAAATTATCTGATATAGCCAAATATTTAGAACAAAATTATTGAGAAATTTTTATTTTAGCATAGTTTACTGCATCCAAAGTTCATAAGAAAAGTGAAAACTAAAATAATCCAGACTTTTTCACATTTTCTTCTAACATTTGGTCACATTTAGACATAATCTGTATATGATACTCCATTGAGAACAAAATAAGAAGAATATACCACGTAATCAGGCAAAATGAGACATTTCATTTTACGTAAAAAATTCAGAGCGGTCTAATATTCCTCACATAAATGAGAAAATTTATCATACTTTACACTTGTTCTGGTCACTGGCACACCTGGAATAACTGCTAAATGCCAGACTAGTCACTGTAGTCTGAACTATTATAAATCAATGCATTTGGAATAAGGTGCTGTTAATGCTAAATTTAAATTGAATTTTGTTTCCATATAATCTATATCAATGATTTTGGGGGCTAATATTGGCCGGTGTTTGAATATTTACTTTGAGCACTGGGTATTCAATGGTACAGAGAAAAGACATTTATTCCACCTTTAAACGGCATTCCTATGCTTGTACCAGTTACCATTTCAATAATGCAGAAAAAATTCATTATCAGGAATAAGATAAAACTTGGGGAGTTATTTTATTTATCATATGGTAAATTTCAAATGTCCTTAAGTTTATATCCTGTTGCAAATTCTCAGGAACTATATATAGCAAATGTGATTTGGCTCAAGGGAAAAGAAGAGGGAAGTTAAAGAGCATATTAGACCGGAAAGTTTAATAACACCACGATCTATTAGGAAACCTTCAACAGGTCACACTGGGCCAAAAAAATATATAAAGGCACAAGCAAAAAAGAGTCAGGCCTATATAATGTCCACCAGCAGATCTCTTGCAGGACCACATATGGATTACCATGTCTCGATGTCATGAGTAAGTTCCCAACCCTGAAATTCCATACACCCTTTTCCTCATTCTCTTCATTTCCCTGGACTTGACATATTTCCCCCACTGTCCTCTCCAATACCCCCTTTCCTCTACCCACTTAATAGTTCAGAAAGTTTCTTGGTTTCAAGATTAAGGTCAGAAAAAAAGGGGTTATTTCAACGCAAGACTTTTATATATTTTTCAAGATAGGAGCTCCAAAAGCACCATCTAAAATCAAGCAACTGGAGGGAATTCCCTGGAGGTCCAATGGTTAGGACTCCATGCTTTCACTGCTGAGGGTGTGGGTTCAATCCCTGGTCGGGGAATTAAGATCCCACAAGCCACACAGCATGGCCAAAAAAAATTAAAAAATAAATAAAAATAATAAAATCAAGCAACTGGAAATGGAATCTTAGATGCATCAATAGAACAAATATAGCCTCTATCATTTTATGGATGAATCAAATATCTCCCCTCAGTAGTCTAATCAAAGACTTTGTGTGTGTGGGCTCTCCCACACATTTGCCATCTAGTTTGAAAATGAGTCAACTGGAGGATGCATTTAGTGTGTCCTTATAAAGAAAATGTTCTTGCTTAAGAGAAGAACTAAGCAACAAGAAAACTAATGTTTATTCACTCATCATATTCAATAGTTTAATTCTATCAGGTTTTCTGATATGTGACTATTTTTCTCTCATTTGCAAAGGGCTATGCTATTCATTCCACAACATGTTCATTGTTCATATCTTTTCCATCAGAGAATCTAAGATTTATATGGTGTTTTACCTTATTTCTAAGTTTTTAGTAGTCAGAAATATATCAAGTTACAAATCTTCTGAAGCCTAAAAAACAGATGAGATGCTTTTTCTCTTTCTACTATTTTTTGTCAAATCACTCTAATTTAGTGTTGACCACAAGGCTTCTATGGATTTGTTTATTCTTTCCATCTGTACTAGTCCTTTTTGTAACCAAGAGGGTGGGATATGCCACCATATTGTGTCATTCCTGAAAATAATGACTTATTGGTACATCTGACAATGATGTTACAAGGCTTGAAACAGAAGTCAATTCCATTGAAAACAGACTGATTACTTCAGATGTCACCTCTCAGTATATGGAACCCTAGTTATTTTATTAGAAAAGTTTAAAAACAAACAGGAAAAAAGAAGAGGTAAAGCATCTCCGTATTGATCTATATAGCACCTGTATTAATGACCATACTAGTGACCTAATATGTACATTTTGTTGCTCTCAGATATGTTTTTTCACGGGCCTCTCACTGTTGTGGCCTCTCCCGTTGTGGAGCACAGGCTCCGGACACGCAGGCTCAGCGGCCATGGCTCACAGGCCCAGCCGCTCCGCAGCATGTGGGATCTTCCTGGACCGGGGCACGAACCCGTGTTCCCTGCATCGGCAGGCGGACTCTCAACCACTGCGCCACCAGGGAAGCCCCAGGTATGTTTTTTTTAAGACTGACTTGCTTTTAAATTTACTTAGAAAGTTTCAAATGGGATAATCTTTGAAATCCTATGACATACTCCTTTTACAATAATTGAAATTCTTGTATCCTAGGATTTTTTCTCATTCTTTGGAATTGACTGAACTTCCAGGCCTCAACAATTTAAGTAAATCCTTTTATTTTAATTTTGATAAATCCTTCATATTTTGAACACTGTCATCCGTTATGGTGGAAGAGGGTGGTATTTACATGAGAATACCACTTATCATTAGCATTGATACACCTTACTCTTCATCAGGGGCAGATGCATATTTATCTTTTTTCTTTTGGTGTATGTGCTTAATTTTATTCAATGATGTATCAAAATATTTGGTTTGCAGTAAGTATACTTAACAAAAACTCTCTTTAGCCCTTTTGTTCACCACTGGTCGAAATTTGATATGGCTGGCAAGTCAAAAGAAGGAGGAAGAAGGGAACTAACATTTATTGACCATTTACTCCATGCTGGGTCCTTTCCACACAATGTCTCACTTAATCTTCACATGCTATCATGATGATATTATTTCCTCAGTTTTGGAAATCACAGGCACAGACAGGTTAAGAAGCTTACCCAAGGCATTCCAACTAGCATTTTCAGAGTCAAGTTTGCCCGTTTCTTTTCCCCATGTGTGTCTTTCTATAACACACTGCATTTATTTCCAAAGGGTCCGTTGCTTTCTGAATCATGAACCTTTATGGTTTGAGTATACAATTACTTATTCTGATTAAATTCTTACCATTTAATCTCCTCTCTCTCACTGTCCAAGTTAGGCAATCTCAGACTTTCCTATACTTACTTTATACTTAAACTTGTATTTAGAATGTTGTGATTTTGATATCTTAAGATACTGAAAATATCATTGTCCTATGTATATTTCATGCTGAACTGGCTAGATGCTTATGATATCACTTAAAAGTATGGATTTTAGAATCATAGTGTTGGAAAGGACCTTAGAAATAACCCCAACCTCCAAGTCTATGTTCAACATTACACCCAGGTTAAGCCTTTTTTTTTTTTTTTTTTTCAGTACGCAGGCCTCTCACTGTTGAGGCCTCTCCCGTTGCGGAGCACAGGCTCCGGACGCGCAGGCTCAGCGGCCATGGCTCACGGGCCCAGCCGCTCCGCGGCACGTGGGATCCTCCCGGACCGGGGGCACAAACCCGTGTTCCCTGCATCGACAGGCGGACTCTCAACCACTGCGCCACCAGGGAAGCCCCGGGTTGAGCCTTTTAAAACTTGTTAGATGACGTCACTCTTGCTCAAATGTCCCAAGAGGCATCCCATCTCTCTCAGAGGTGGGTCCAAGGACCTCGCCTCAAAGGATCTACAAATCCCTGCCTTACCTGCTCCTGACCCCTGCTCCCTGACCACTCTGGCCTCCTGCTCTTTCTTGAACAAGCCAGACATGTTCCCACCCTATGGTCTCTGCATCAGCTATTTCCTTTGCATGAAGCACCGTTTCCCCCAGATACCTGTATGGCTCATTCCTTGTCTCTTTCAGCTCAAAGGTGACCACTTTACTTGCAACTGCATGTCCTCACCCCTCAGTTGCCCTGCCTCCTATATGCTTTTCTCCTCTCCATTGTACTCTATACACCCAACATACTGTATATTTATTTATTTACTTCCCCGTCTCCTCCCAGTAAATTGTCAGCTCCATGAGAACAGAAAATTGCGTCTCTTTTTTTCCCACTGAGCTCTTGCCAGCATCTGAGACAGTGCCTGACACATGGTTAGTAGTCAATAGATATTTGTTAAATGAATAAATAAATGTACATTTCAACAGATACTACCCCCAGAGAACATTACATTGAGTTTCATTGAAGAGTCATAGGAAAATAAGAAAAAAAGTAATCTCCATATTCCAAGCATGTTAGTGTGAAAGGGCAAAGACAAATTTAATCCGAGTCAGCCATGGATGGAAAAGTGAACTTGTTCCTATTAAATAAGACTCTTGAGCAAGACAATGTTGTTCTAAAATAAAAGATTCTAGTACATAGTTCTGACATATGATGTTCCATGGGTGGGGAACATATATAAACTCCATACAATCCATACAAGTCTTTGTGGCTTATATTAGTTGGTTTTTCTTCAGTCTAATAATACTCTGAAGGAAAAGTAAAATGTATAAGCATCCATGAAGAAAACTTGGACCAACCCTCTTTTATCTATCTGGTTGAAAGAACTGACCATAATAAACCCCTTCTATTCAACCTTCTCCTGATCTCATCACTGTCTAATGAGAAATGAAGTTTTGGTTCTACTGATTGGGTTTGGAGTGAGATGGGAAGAAAGGAGGTAGTTTTAATTAAAAATGAAATAACACTGTATTTACATTCTTTGTGCCCATGTGAGATATGTCTCTCCATGGCTCCTGAACTTTCTTTTGTAAATAGTTTCACAGAACAAATTCTGTTCATGTGTTTCAAAGAAAGCTAAGTTGTATATACATTTCTTAATATCACTAATTTCTTTTACTGGGGAGTAGACTGGAAGTAGTTGTCAAAATACTTTTACTTTTTATTTTGAATTGTGCAAGTAAAATTTTTTTTAAAGAAACATAAACTCAGTTTTTAGTTTATCAAAAGCTAATTTGGAAAAAATCCGTATGTCTGTTAAGGTATATTCTGCACATGTGACTAACAATGCTGGGGCCATTGAATTTGCTTACTAAATATTTGCTTGGTTGAGTAAATAAGTTCATGAATGATTTTTTAGTTCCCAGGAACGAAATAGGAAGGGAAGAAAATAAAACTGTTTCACGGAATTCTAAAAAAGACTCCAGCAACTGGAAAGAAAGAACATGGCCTTGGTAAAGTATCAAGAGAACAGGGAAAGCCTGGATTCCTTCCAGAGTCAGCCCAGGAATGCCAAAAGATCTGCAGGGAACGAAGAGGGCAGAGTTCAGGCTTGAAGCCAGGAGGCCTGAGGCAAGATCAGAGCCCCAGCTGGGATGGTGGCCATAGGTAAGATCCTGGGCCTGCAGGTAAAGTTTGAAGGGCCAAAGCCAGGTTAAATATCAAGGACATATACCTACATATGAATTTATATCACACACATTTAAATGGGTGTCTATAGGATGACATGGGAGTGAGAATCCAGGGATAAAGGAATATTAATAAAATAAACTAAAACAAAAGAGTAGGGCTTCCCTGGTGGCGCAGTGGTTGAGAGTCCATCTGCCGATGCAGGGGACACGGGTTTGTGCCCCGGTCCGGGAGGATCCCACGTGCCGCGGAGCGGCTGGGCCCGTGAGCCATGGCCGCTGAGACTGCGCATCCGGAGCCTGTGCTCCGCAACGGGAGAGGCCACAACAGTGAGAGGCCCGCGTACCGCAAAAAAAATAAAAAATAAAACAAAAGAGTATCATTATAGGTTTTAATAATGATAACATGCCAAGAAGTGAAGAGTATGAAGGTCACAACTTTTGCACTTGAGGTCCAAAGAAAAAAAGTCAGAAAAATAAATGAATTAACTAGAAACTAACATTTAGCTCAAAATGTTGATACAAATCTAGCTGAGAAGCCATTCTTTAATGTTGATGTGAATGAAAAAAGTTTTGAGGTTTTAGTTGTCTGTAGCTTGGGTCATCACTGTGGTGCAGCTGTCAAAGAAAAACTAACTCTGGCAGCATTAAAGGAAACATAATGACTAGAACAAAGAGAGTTATAGCGTACCTCTACTCATAAAATCACATCCTGGTGATGATAATCAGTTCTGGTTGCCAAAGTTTAAACTTTGGCAAAGTGGCCTACATTCAGCGAAGAAAACCATGTCATAGTAAAAAGCTTAATATAACTGATCAGGGTATGAAACGATTCACAACGCAGGTGTGCAAAAATAACAGCTAGCAAAAAACTGGCTTCTTAATCTTCTGTTATAACATAATGTCTGCCTTTTAGCCTCTGCTCTACTGAGTTGCCAGTCCAAAAAGGATACCTCCCAAGTTATTATTCAATTCTGGGGTCTTAGGCATTACCCTTGTATTGATGTTGGGGGCTACACATTTTTCAGTCATCGGTCCCACAGGTAACTGATGAGATAGTCATTGTTCACATGTACCCCTTTCAGCTTAGCTACACTTGGCTGTTTCTTTGCCATTTGGGGGCAGGGAAACCTGGGGTGAAACTGACTCTTCCAGTGTTAAATGTAGTGCATGGCACCTGGGAAGTTACAAAGTATCTAATAAAAGAAGGAAAAACTTAAATTCAAAATATAATTGGAAATGCATAAGCTTGTCGCATGGGAGGTGATCAAAATATTGAGCTAAATTTTATTACCTTTTTAAAGAATCTTTTTCTTTAAGAAAATAAAACTACGTATCATCATAAACACAAATAAGTGTAAAGCATACCCACAAAAACCATAATCTATTTTTAGGGAAAAAGAGTTTTGATGACTCATCAAATATTCAGGCCATGTTATAAGCAAGACAATGAAAACCTCAAAACAAAAATAAAACTCCACATAACAGAAATCATTTTATACCTGTAAAACATACTAACATCTTCGCTTTCTTCTCATTTTTAGCTTCAAAATAATCACAAATAATTCTCCAAATTCTTTCAAATAACATACATATGCTTATGATTCAATGCAGTCCATTAAAATAATGTGAAAGAAATATGGACAAAGACATAAGCACACAATTGACAGTGAGTTGAAATTTTAAAATGACTAGAAATGGGGCTTTCCTGGTGGCGCAGTGGTTGGGAGTCTGCCTGCCAATGCTGGGGACACGAGTTCGTGCCCCAGTCCGGGAGGATCCCGCATGCCGCGGAGCGGCTGGGCCCGTGAGCCATGGCCGCTGGGCCTGCGCGTCCGGAGCCTGTGCTCCGCAACGGGAGAGGCCACACAACAGGGAGAGGCCACACAACAGTGAGAGGCCCGCGTGCCACAAAAGAAAAAAAAAAAAAAAAGACTAGAAATGATAAGATCAGTGTGGGGGAAAGGCTGTGGGTGAGGGACTGTGAATGGAGAAGTGCTGCACCTTTTACACCCCCAGCCCTCCCCCTCACCACCCCTATGAGCAGGTGGGGCTGGCACACCCCGGGATCAAAGGATTTAACCCTGTCCTCTTATCCTGAGGCCCTCCATGTGACCTCAACCTGGTTTATGGTCCAACCGACATCGCCCCCCATCCAAAGTCTCACAAGTTTGTCCTTCTAGGCCAAGCCCCTGCCCCTGAGTTCCTCATGGCTGACCCTCTCTCCACCACCTGACCTCCAAAATAAAGTTCCAGCTTTTAATTTACCTGAGGCCTCATGTCCAAAGAAAAAAATATGAACATCAGTTTGAGCTCACTTTTCTGTCCCACCCCACTCTGCAAGGAGTAGAGCTTACAGGGCCTTGCTGCTTTAGTAAAAAATTTGTAAATGGCCTCGATGTTTCACTTTTTAATATTAGATTTTGTTAGTTAATGGGAGCTGGAGAGTCAAAGAAAAGTAACTTGGGTGGTGACTGGGTGTCTGAATATCATCTGCCATCTTCTCCAAAAGAAGTAGATAATGGTGGGTGTGGGAAGCTATGAATCTGAACATTGTTTTATAGCTTCTGAGCATTAAACAGATACTTCACCAGCTTTGCTACCGAAAGATATAAACTACCATAGTTTTTCTTCAATCTTGCATATAGTTTTATTTGCTACTATGAGAATTATGATTTCCTCCACCTACTTCTCATTAGAGTGGTACTAGTTTTCAGTAATGACTGTAAAATGCATTGCAGGGAACATGCAGCATTCATCACTCTGTCTCACTAAACTATTTTGATGAGCTGTGTAAAAAATACGAAATTAATAAAAAGGACAATTGAAAGTGTTAAAACCAGAAACATGAAAACCAGTCATGTGACTACTCTCATTTCTTCTCCTAAAATTTTGTCACAGAAAACTCATGTTCTTTCTTGTTTGCTAGGTTTTTCTTCTAGCCTTTTGCATCAGAGTTCTTGTGAGGAAGAAAGGCTAGAGCTTTGGGTGAGATGCGCTTTGAATAACTTTATTCTGATGACAAAGAGAATGCGTATAACATCAAACAAGACAAGATGAAGCATTATTTTTTAATCTTTAAATTACTTTCCTAAATTCATTTATTCATTTGCCATCCAATAAATGTATACTGACCACCTGCTGTGTGCCAGGCACTATTCTTCATATTGGGGATGAAACAGTGAAAAAAATCTACAACAATTTTTGCCCCGGTGAAACTTACATCCCAGAGGGACAAAAATTACACACACACAAAAAAGTCAAATACGTGGTATTTAGATCTTAGCCATTGGGCATAATTTTTCTAAATTTACCCTTTTTAGTTATTATGCATAATTTTAGTATAACTCTCTACCTACAAACTTTTCCTCTCTGTCTGTCCTTTAATAATCTTGCCACTTAGTTCTGTTTTATTCTATTCAAACTCACAGGTATCCATTGAACTCTCAAAGTGTGGATGCTCTGACAGGTGTTACAGTAGAAATGCAAAAATAAAGGAATTGTCCGATGTGTTCTTTGCCCTCAGAGAACTTTTAATCTACAGTTGTTAAGCGTTGTAAAATAGCATTTAAACCAGTCGGAATATTCTGAAGTGTTATGGACTAGGGGAAGGAAGTGGCAAGAATGAGTCACAAAAGAAATACATTGTTAAGGAAGATGCTATGGGAGTTTATATTGGGAATGAACCTTGAAGTTCTGCAATGGAAGACTGGAGAAAGGAGATTATATCAGGCCCTGGAAAAGGAATGACCAAAGATATGAATGACTATTGCATATTGGGGAGAAAAAAGAAACCCAACTTCCTTTAAGCAGAGAGTAATTTATGGTCCATCATTGGGGCTAAAATCTGTGCTGAAGACAAGAAATCAAATTGTTGATAGTTTTAATTCAAGCTGAACATCAAGAGTCAAAGACTTTGACTTAGGATATTCCTCAAACTGAGTTAATTTGGCCAAACTCTGTGGCTCATCTAATTATGTGTACGTTCTGAGTGAAAGTAGGTGAGTTAAAAGGCTCTATTACATGGTTTGTCAAGGATAGAGAGTTTGTCAAGGAAACAAAGTGTCTCAGAATTGGGTTTCAGTTTTAAGAACGCAAACTGATGTACATGAATTAATATGGATTTCCCATGTCCTTGGGAAAATCTTGGACTAAAAATCTTCATCCTTATTCAGTGGTATTGGCCTAAGGGACCAACCTAAGGACTCAAGAAAAATAACCCAACGAATATAGTTTGCTCAACAAATATTACATTCCATTCACAAATTTATGGAGCACTTCTTTTGTTTTTTTTTTACTTACTAGATTATTAGTTTATTATAGAAAGGTATAACCCAGAACAGCCAGATGGAAGAGATACACAGGGCAAGGTACATGGGAAGGAAGATAGGGCTTCCATGACTTTTGCAAGCACACCACTCTCCCAGATCATGTGTTCACCAATCTGGAAGCTCTCCAAACCCAATCCTTTTGGTTTTGTTTTTTTTTTAACATCTTTATTGGACTATAATTGCTTTACGATGGTGTGTTAGTTTCTGCTGTATAACAAAGTGAATCAGCTATACATATACATACATCCCCATATCCCCTCCCCCTTGCGTCTCCCTCCCACCCTCCCTATCCCACCCCTCTAGGTGGACACAAAGCACTGAGCCGATCTCCCTGTGCTGTGCGGCTGCTTCCCACTAGCTATTTTACATTTGGTAGTGTATATATGTCCATGCCACTCTCCGTGGAACACTCCTTCATACTTTGGGTGCTGTGAGAAGAAAGATGGGAATGTATGACTTGGTTCTGCCTCATTATTCAACACATCTTTATTGAGCAACTTTTATGTTGTAAAGACTGATGCTTTATGAGCCCTACTAAAGCATCTTGTGATGTTTCCTTAATAAGTATCATTTGTGGGTAATTACCCACCTTTATATCTTGACCTTCCCATCCTATTTCAGAATTTTAGAAGCTATATGAAATGGAATCAGATTTTGTCATTTACATTTAGGTTGAAGGAAATGACAAAAATTAGATAGTAGGAAACAACCATTTTTTCCAATGAAACTGAAAGAAATTTGGTTCATTGAAGATAAATTCAAACTACTCAGTCTCTTGCAGGTCTTGCTCTAAAGAGTGATGTCTGCACCATTTTCCAGAGAGGACAGCTTTATGGCCTTTCTCCAGTTCTCACTTTAACTCCATTTATTGTGGACTTGGCAATATCACAAAAGTTAAGTGAATTTTACAGTTTTTCCAAAAGCTGATCAGATGTCAAATCTGAGTTACTTTTATGTTTAATGTTTTCCTCCGAAATGTCATCTTATGTGTGTCAGAATAATAATGAATATACAACCAAAGGAACAAAGGAAAGACTCAACAAAATAACAGAAAGCTTACAAACATTTATTGAGTACTGAAGTGAAGTTGAAGAAAGGTGGTTTGAATTAGGAAAGAAATGAGAAGGTGGGTCTGACTGATAGATTTTCTCCATATACATTAAAAATATGCTAATTAAAAATTTAATGAATCCTTATTACACTTCTCATATATCAAATCTTGTTAAGTATTTTCTTATATATTATCTTGTTAAATTCTTATAGGAAATCTGTCGAGTAGTTAATACAAAATACTTTTTTTTGGTATCTGCAAAAGTGAACATTAGAAAAGTAAGTCAACCTAGAAGAAATGGACAAGTTTCTAGAAACATACAGCCCACCAAAACTGAATCAAGAAGAAATAGGTAACTTGAACAGACAGATCACTAGAAGTGAAATAGAATCTGTAATTTAAAAAGACCAAAAAAACCCAAACTCCCTACAAACGAAAATCCAGGACTGAATGGCTTCACTGGGGAATTCTACCAAATATACAAAGAACCTATACCAATCCTTCTCAAACTCTTCCAAAAGACTGAAGAGGAAGGAACACTCCCAAAGACATTCTATGAAGCCACCTTCACCCTGATACCAAAACAAACCAGACAAAGACACTACCAAAAAAGAAAATTACAGGCCAGTATCTTTGATGAATATAGATGTAAAATTTCTCAACAAAATATTAGGAAACTGAATCCAACAATACATTAAAAAGATTATATACCAGGACCAAGTTGGATTCATTTCAAGGTCACAAGGATGGTTCAATGTATGCAAATCAATCGATGTGATACACCACATCAACAAAAGAAAAGACAAAAACCACGTGATCATCTCAATAGACGCAGAAAAAGCATTTGATAAATTCAACATCCATTCACAATAAAAAAACACTATCAAACTCTTAGAGGAAAACATAGGCAGAACACTCTATGACATAAATCACAGCAAGATCTTTTTTGACCCACCTCCTAGAGAAATGGAAATAAAAACAAAAATAAACAAATGTGACCTAATGAAACTTCAAAGCTTTTGCACAGCAAAGGAAACCATAAACAAGACCAAAAGACAACCCTCAGAATGGGAGAAAATATTTGCAAATGAAGCAACTGACAAAGGATTAATCTCCAAAACATACAAGCAGCTCGTGCAGCTCAATATCGAAAAAACAAACAACCCAATCTAAAAACGTGTGGAAGACCTAAATAGACATTTCTCCAAAGAAGATATACAGATTGCCAACAAACACATGAAAGAATGCTCAACATCATTAATCATTAGAGAAATGCAAATCAAAACTACAATGAGGTATCATCTCACACCGGTCAGAATGGCCATCATCAAAAATCTGCAAACAATAAATGCTGGAGAGGGTGTGGAGGAAAGGGTACCCTCCTGCATTGTTGGTGGGAATGTAAACTGATACAGCCACTATGTAGAACAGTATGGAGGTTCCTTAAAAAACTACAAATAGAACTACCATATGACCCAGCAATCCCACTACTGGCCATATACCCTGAGAAAATCATAATTCAAAAAGAGTCATGTACCAAAATGTTCATTGCAGCTCTATTTACAATAGCCAGGACATAGAAGCAACCTAAGTGTCCATCAACAGACGAATGGATAAAGAAGATGTGGCACATATATACAATGGAATATTCCTCAGCCATATAAAGAAACGAAATTGAGTTATTTGTAGCGAGGTGGATGGACCTAGAGACTGTCATACAGAGTGAAGTAAGTCGCAAAGAGAAAAACAAATACTGTATGCTAACATATATATATTTGGAATCTAAAAAAAAAAAAAAAAAATTGTCAGAAGAACCTAGGGGCAAAACGGGAATAAAGATGCAGACCTACTAGAGAGTGGACTTGAGGATACAGCGAGGGGGAAGGGTAACCTCGGGCAAAGTGAGGAGTGGCATGGACATATATACACTACCAAATGTAAAATAGATAGCTAGTGAGAAGCAGCCACATAGCAGATGGAGATCAGCTTTGTGCTTTGTGACCACCTAGAGGGGTGGGATAGGGAGGGTGGGAGGGACGGAGGGAGATGCAAGAGGGAAGAGACATGGGGACATATGTCTATGTATAACCGATTCACTTTGTTATAAATCAGAAACTAACACACCATTGCAAAGCAATTATACTCCAATAAAGATGTAAAAAAAAAAGTAAAATAATAATAATAAAATCGTCAGAAGACCTAAACAGACATTTCTCCAAAGAAGACATATAGACCGTCCAATAGGCACATGAAAAGATGGTCAACATTGCTAATTATTAGAGAAAGGCAAATTAAAACTATGGTGAGGTATCACCTCACACGGGTCAGAATGACCACCACTAAAAAGTCTACAAATAATAAACGCTGGAGGGGGTGTGGAGAAAAGGGAACCCTCCTACGTTGTTGGTGGGAATGTAAACTGGTACAGCCACTCTGGAGAATAGTATGGAGGTTTCTTAAAAAACTAAAGATAGAGCTATCATATAATCTTGCAATCCCACTCCTGGGCATATATCCGGAGAAAGCCATATTTTGAAAAGATACATATACCCCAATGTTCACTGCAGCACTATTTACAATAGCCAAGACACGGAAGCAACCTAAATGTCCAAGACAGATGAATGGATAAAGAAGATATGATATATACACACAATGGAATATTATTCAACCATAAAAAAGAATGAAATAATGCCATTTGCGGCAACATGGATGGACACAGAGATTATCCTACTAAGTGAAGTAAGTTAGACAAAGACAAGTATCATATGATACCACTTATATGTGGAATCTAAAAAATAATACAAATGAATTTATTTACAAAACAGAAACAGACTCACAGATGTAAAAAACAAACCTATGGTTACCAAAGGGGAAAGGCTGGGTGGGGGTGGGTGGGTAGGGGTAAATTAGGAGTTTGGGATTAGTAGATACCAACTATTATATATAAAGTAGATAAACAACAAGGTCCTACTGCATAGCACAGGGAACTATATTCAATACCTTGTAATAAACTGTAATGGAAAAGAATCTGAAAAAGAACACACACACATATATAAAATTGAATCACTTTTCTGTACACCAGAAACTAACACAACATTGTAAAAATCAACTATACTTCAATAAAAACAAACAAACAAAACTCCCAAATGAAAATGCCAGATAAAGAGGAACTGATCATGTAAAGCATTTGGGTTGCCATGTAGAGCATTTAATGTACTGAGCCCAATAATCTGTTTGGTTAGAAGTTGTCAAAATGCTTCCTATGATTGATTTTGCATCAGGTCAAATTATATGCCAATTCTCTTACTACCAAAAAAATTCTTAATGCAACAGTAATTCAGTGTTTCCTTGACCTTAATATTATAGATTTTGCAGCAGTGAAAACACATTTCCTTTCTGTTCTTAGGAGGTTGAAGCGAAGGTAAAATATCTTTAGGCCCAAACTGACTACCCATGGTAAAAGCTGTTTAGCGACATAATTTATAGGGAACACGTGATAGTTTCCAGGAGTGACATGCGTCATCTTCCCACATGAAACTATGTAGAATGTAATTTTACAGTTGGGTAAGTTCTCAAGGCAGGGCACAGATATCTGGCTGTGGGACACCCATTAATGTCAGAAGGAGTCAAGGGGCTCTATTCCTCATGCCCCTCTTAGAGAATGCACCTGTGTCAGCCTGCTGTGAGAAGAGTCCATTCCTTTTCTGGAAATTCTGAATGCTGATGTTAACCGGCATCATGTATGGACGTTTATAAAACTTTAGGTTGGTACTTAGATTTACCTATGGTTAATCATGGTGTGAAAATCCAAAGTCATGCGTTTTTACCCCCATATAATTCTAGATTTCTTTTATAAAAATGAAAAGGCCATTGTAAGCATAAATATACAATGTGATGTGAAATAGAAGTCATATAATAGAAAATCTATGCAATGTTGTAATGTGATGTTATATAATTATAATGCTTACAAAACGATGATCCATATGGTTTCAGACCTAGAATAATATTAATGTAGCTAAAAACGCAAAGTCCATGCAATAGTGGATAATTCTAATATCTCAAGTCTTTGCTTCCTATTTCTTTCACAGAGGAAAGTTGACACATAGGCCCTTGCAATACTTGTTAAAATTCCCATTTTTCTTTTTTAATTTACAACCCTCACACACTTCAGCAACCTCTAAACTGCTGCCCTCTAAAAATCCTCCACTTACTCTTGAATACCTATGTTGTATTTATTTTCTTTCCTCCCGTCTCTTTCAAAAGTCCTAGAAACTGCCTGGTTAGGCTGGATGTGCCTGTGAGGGCATGGTGTGGGCAAGAAACTGAGGAGGCCACGCCATGATCCTCCTTAGCAGAAGGTAAACGCAAAGCAAATGGTAATCAACAGTACATAATCACAGAGATTTTTGAAAGCATGCATTGGATATCATGCATGTACTCATTTTTACAAATTTTATAAATTTGCAAGTATTTTACAATATGTATTTTTAAGTGCTAAGTACAAAGAACCACAGAGAATACAGAAACGAAAAAACTACAGAGATATAACTTCTGCTATCAAAGAAGGAGTTTAAAATTTAGATGATGGAAATGTTCTATAATATACCATTTTATTATAGAAAGCATTAACGGTAGCCATCAGCCACATGGAGTTGTAAAGCACCTGATATATGGCTGAAGTAACTGAAAATGTTAGTTTCTGATTACACTTAATTTACATTTAAACTTGAATAGCCACACATTTTAATTTTTGTTTTTAAGAGATTTGAGGTTTCATTCATGCTGAATCTCTAAGGCCCAAAAGGAGTGCTTAGTACAGGTGCTGAATACACATCTGGTGAGCGAACTAACCAATGAAAAAAAAAAAAGGTCTCTCCAGAGCCCCAGCCCAGAGCCACCTACCTCCCTTGCCTCCCACAGTTTTAAGAACTTGACCCCCTCCCGCCATGGCCTCTCAAACAGGACTTCTATCTCAGAGCTCCACAGTATCTGGCCCTTCCAGCTTTCTATCTCAACCAGTAACTAACTCTTCCATTTAAACCTCCATGCGATCCAGGCAACTCCATCTCCTAAGCATCTCTGGAAACATCCTTCTCTCCTGCCCTACCTGCACCACCCACACGAATGCAGGTCTCAACCAATCTTAAGAAGCTCAAAACTGAGCTGTTATTATCCCACTTAATACCTTCCCATTGCATTTTTTTTTTTTTTTGCGGTACGCGGGCCTCTCACTGCTGTGGCCTCTCCCGTTGCGGAGCACAGGCTCCGGACCCGCAGGCTCAGCGGCCATGGCTCACGGGCCCAGCCGCTCCGCGGCATGTGGGATCTTCCCGAACCGGGGCACGAACCCGTGTCCCCCGCATCGGCAGGCGGACTCTCAAACACTGCGCCACCAGGGAAGTCCTTCCCATTGCTTTTGATGTAGTCCGTCTTCTCATCCGGATCCTGAGGGTCTGCGTGCTCTACACCTCCACACTTGGCGTGGTACTCCAGGCTCCAGCTCTGCGGCCTCTATTCCTTTCCTCTACTTTCTCCCTCCTGGGAGTCTTCCCAGAACCCCAGTAGTGGGTAAGGTGGGCCCAGCTTTCCGCACTACTTACCCCATCCAGGCCTGGGGACTTAGGGCTACTCCTCTTCTCTCCCTGCACTAACACAGTCCCTGTCCAACCAAATGAATCTTCGCACCAGGACACTGACCATTCTCATTCTGTCCTTCCATGGCACCTCGGACCTGGGCTGCCCACCGCGGAGCTTCCTGAGGGTTGGCAAAGCCCAGGCCGAGGGTCCCAGGCCCTCCTGGTGAAGGCTGCAGCTCGCGCTGACTGGGGCCTCGGACGGGGTAGGGGACTGACTCCCAGGGCCACTCCTGAGGAGGGGGAGAGTCCGGGCTCAGTGCCTTCCCCCAGCACACACTGCGCGATGACCAAAGGAATGCGGGGTAACATTTGGAGGCCACTTTCACCGCCCTAAGCCCTTGACTCGTGTTACCTTACGAAACCCTCACAGTAGTCCTATGAAGGTAGGTACTAACATTATGCCCATTTTACAGAAGAGGAAACAGAAGCAAGTTAAAAACTGACTGCTTGGGCTTCCCTGGTGGCGCAGTGGTTGGGAGTCCGCCTGTCGATGCAGGGGGCGTGGGTTTGTGCCACGGGCCGGGAGGATCCCCCGTGCCGCAGAGCGGCTGGGCCCGTGGGCCATGGCCGCTGGGCCTGCGCGTCCGGAGCCTGTGCTCCGCGGTGGGAGAGGCCACAATAGTGAGAGACCCGCGTACCGCAAAAACAAACAAACAAACAACAAAAAAAACTGACCGCTTAAGGGCATGCGGCTGGCAAATGGAGGAGCCAGGCCCCCGGCGCCCCTGATGCCTCCAGCCCCCACTCGCCGCCTCCAGCCCCCACTCGCCGCCTCCAGCCAGGAACGCCCTGATCGCTCTGGGTTCCGCTCAGCGGCAGCCTCTGCGGCTGCGCAGAGTGTCCGGGGGCGTCAGGCAGGCTCCCAGAAGCCTCGCGCGCGCATGGCCAGGAGCGCCACTGCCGAGCTCAGGGATGAGGTTGCCACCCAGCTGCCCGAGGCGGCGCCCTCTCTGGATCCAGACACTGAAGTTTGAATAGCTACCATTATTGGGCAGAGCAAATCTGGAAAATCCAAAAGTCGAGTTTGTGAGTAAGTACCAACAATTTCAAAGGAGGGTTAGTGCTACCATAAAAATACAAACATAGTTCTTTAAGGCTGAGAGAAGTAAAATATCTCCGTTGAGAAAAATTTAAAACAATAGTTTAATGTAGATTTGAAGGATGAAGAAGCGTCATTTAGGGCTTCCCTGGTGGCGCAGTGGTTGAGAGTCCGCCTGCCGATGCAGCGGACACGGGTTTGTGCCCCGGTCCGGGAGGATCCCACATGCCGCGGAGCGGCTGGGCCCGTGAGCCATGGCTGCTGGGCCTGCGCGTCCGGAGCCTGTGCTCCACAGCGGGAGACGCCGCAACAGTGAGCAGGCCCGCGTACCGCAGGAAAAACAAAAACAAAACAATCATTTGGATTGTACAGTTGATTTCATGGATGAGTTTAAGGGGCATCAAGTGTTTTTTTTTTTTTTGCGGTATGCGGGCCTCTCACTGTTGCGGCGTCTCCCGCTGTGGAGCACAGGCTCCGGACGCGCAGGCCCAGCAGCCATGGCTCACGGGCCCAGCCGCTCCGCGGCATGTGGGATCCTCCCGGACCGGGGCACAAACCCGTGTCCGCTGCATCGGCAGGCGGACTCTCAACCACTGCGCCACCAGGGAAGCCCTCAAGTGTTTTATGTGCTCTTGTTTATTCAAGTCCCAAGCTGGGAAATATTACCTCTACTTTATAATGTTTGGAACTGAGGCTCCGGGGTTAATTAACATACCCAAGTTTATGTGGCTAGTAAGTAGTGCTTACGAGGATTGAACCCAGGTCTACCTGACTCCTGACCTCAGGTGTGTTCCACATCAGTATGCTGGTGAAGGAGTGAGGGGGAATCAAAAATTATTCAAGGCTACAAAACAGGATGACTTGAAGGTGGCAGTGCCATGATCAGAAGTGGTTTAGGTAGGCAGAGGGTTAGCTTGGAGGTGGTGGATGGATGTATAAAGTACTCAGGGAGAAGATAGCAGTGAAGATTTGAAACTGAGGGAAAGACTGAATGTTTAGGATGAGAATAGATGTGGGAGCTAACTGCAGAATCTGATGAGTGTGGCTGGAGTAGCGGTGGATCATAACAGGGAAGAATGCACAAATAAGGGTGCATAATTAAAATCTTAGGAAACATGCCTTTTTAGGGCTCAGGAAGAGAAGAGGAGCCACTAAACGGATCAGTGGAGTGATTAGAGAAGGAGGAACAAACAATATCAAGTAAGTGGTGGTCACCAGTGTCAAATACTATAGAGAGAACAAGGAGGGTGAAGAAGTAGCAGTGAGAATGAAGAGTTTCCTGTTGGAAAGTTTCGTGACCCTTAAAAGAGAGGAAGCACAACTATTTAGAAGCCCTCAAATTTCCTCAAAATTTATACTTTCCCAAGACCCTTCCCTACACTCCTAAGCCTATGCACTCATGCGTACCAGTTGTTTTTTCAGGAATTTAGGTAGAAAAGATCTGAGTACTTTAAAAATAGACCTTATGGCTTTCATGAGCTGTATCTGTCTTTTCTCCCTATTTCTAACACTGGTCTATGGTTGGGACTTAGTAGCACTTAATACAAAGTTATAGAATGAATGAATGAGACTAGGTAATGTCTTTTTTTTTCCCCATGCATATTTTAGTATTTTGGGAAGAAGATATTTATTAATTACTGAACCCCCAGGTACTAAGTATTATTGGTAACACAGAATAAAATGTTAGATATTGTTTTTGTTCTCAAAGAATTTGTAGTCTATATGGAGGAGGGGATAAAACAAACACATCTGAGATTATTAGGTGCTAAGTTTTATGGAACACAGCATTGACAACCAGGCAGTTGCAGTGGTCCAGCCAGACTGGTTTTTAAATACTAAACTACTTTCCTTGCTCTGTGTAGCGCCTTGGCCCCCATACCCTTCCCTGGGAACGCAGGACATCCCCATATTCTAGCAATTGAATGAGTAAGGCCTGGCAAACAAGAGCCTCTGGAACCCTGTCCTAGAGTATAGCCAGCGTCCATTCTGATTGGATGGATTTCTTGTCATCTCAATTGTTGAATATTTTGATTATCACCCTGGATGTGTGTATTATTAACACTGTAAGAATTTGCAAAAAGTCTTAGAAAATCAGGTAAAACAAATGACTCAGAGATAGGGGTGTTGTTAATTTCTTTACGTAAAATGATTATCAATCATGGATTAATCACATATTAATCATAAATATGTGGGTGCATCTAAATTTGATATTCCAATACTAACTTTGGATTGAAATGGGTTCAGTACACAAAGATTGTTAGTCTAGCCCTGGGTTTGCTTTAATTGGCTTTATGGCCTTGGTTAAGTCACTTTACTTCTGGGTTTATTTTATTTCTTTGTGAAATAGGTAGACCAAAAAATTGTATGAGAATGATTTCTGCTGCAGGTATCAGAAAAATCCTATTCAACTGGCTGAAGAACTAAGAACTTTTTATATAACATATAAAAAGAGGTCTGCAGGAAGGACAGTCTTAAGGAAGGATAGATGAAGACACTGGCTCCACTTTATGAATCTCTTGGTTCTATTCTCTACACGTGTGGACTTTGTGTTCAGTGTAGTCGAATAAGAAGGACATTGCTTTCTGTGTCTTTCTTAAGAGTGAATAGTACCCTTCCCCCCACCAGTTTCTCATCAAAGTTGTGTCATATGTTCCTGTCTAAACTGATACCTGGCAAGGAGAATGGGACCACAATGATTGACTTAGACTATACCAGTCTTGCCCTCTGGCTGGGCATAAGTCCAGCTTTCCTTGAACATGGCCAAAATAGATCATGGGTACCCAAACAAAACCAAGATTCTGTTAGGAAGAAGGAAAGAGAGTATGACTGCTGTGTGGACAATTATGATTCCCCTTTTAGCAAATGAAATTGTTGACCTGTCTTCATTCTTCAATATCCTTCCCTCCTTACCTCAAATATTACCTACTTGGATTTGCAGCCCCAACACCCTCAAACAGGGATCATCTATGATTTACATGAAAGTCATCCAGAGGAGGACAGTTAGATGAATCAAACTTTGTTCTAACACCATTCCTTCTCTCATCACTCCATTGCTTCAAGGAACTGTAAAAGGAAGGGTGGGTTATCGCAGTGGGATACTGCATAGTGCTAATAATGCCAAGGATCATGGATTAGTCCTCATATTAACTAAATTGTACTGTTCTGGTTTTCTTTTGCCAACAATCTGCCAGGTACTGAGAAGAGTCCTGGAGGACAGGGCAGTTTTTTTTGTTTTTTTTTTTTTAAAGACGATGTTGGGGATAGGAGTTTATTAATTAATTAATTTATTTTTGCTGTGTTAGGTCTTTGTTTCTGTGCGAGGGCTTTCTCTAGTTGTGGAGAGCGGGGGCCACTCTTCATAGCGGTACACGGGCCTCTCACTATCGCGGCCTCTCTTGTTGTGGAGCACAGGCTCCAGACGCACAGGCTCAGTAGTTGTGGCTCACAGGCCTAGTTGCTCCGTGGCATGTGGGATCTTCCCAGACCAGGGCTCAAACCCGTGTCCCCTGCATTAGCAGGCAGATTCTCAACCACTGCGCCACCATGGAAGCCCGACAGGGCAGTTTGATGTAGTTTCTACTGAGGGCGTACAGTGCACTTTGGCAGAAATTGCAGCTGTTAGAATTCCAGACAGGTAAACCTATCGGCTAGCACTGTAAAATAACTAACCTGTTCTTAGCCAGACACACTGACTTACTGTATTCTCACAAAATGGCAAATTCGGAGAGGATTAATGAGGGTGTTGAGGAAGTGGGAGAAAGAAAGCAGCTGACTGATCAGTACTGTTTTCTTAGTTTCTTTACCCTGGACACTGTGAGTGTACTTGATGGTTTGTATTCTGACTCCTTCCTGATTTATTTCTGAACATAACCTCTATCTATCATCTTAGGTCTGTGGAAAATTCATCTCATTAACTAGAACACTGACTTTCCAATTAAGTATCAGATCTTAAATTATTATCTATAACTGATACTGAATCTGTGGGCCAGCTCAGGTTGAAGTGAGTTCCTTTGTACTCCCAGGGAGGAATTCAGTGACTAGCGCAAAGCTGTGGATCAGAAAAGGGTTCTTGATTTGATGCGCTTGCTCCCTACTTCCCTCTATTAGATTACACCCTGACAACTCTACCTCCTACTCAGCTTGTTATACACAGATGGATATTTGAACAGTTTCTCATAAAGAATCTTTCAGCTTGAGAAGAAGTATGAATATGTAGTAATTCAAGGTTCTTCACATTTGAGACATGGTTCTGGTAGCATGATTATTGACTTTTGACTTTACTATAGATCACAGATTCATAGTTGGATTAAGAATTACAATATTGTAAGATATGAAAAGAAATGACTTCTAAATTGTCCTAGAAAGAGTCAACCTCAGATGGCCCTGGGTGGCATTGAAATCTTGAATGATTTATTACCTTTTCCCCTCATTTTCTCCCTTCTTTTAGATGGAGGGTTAAAAAAAAAGATTCCAGTATATTTTCTTTGTTGACTTATTAGCCATCACTCTTTCTTCTTTTTTAAAGTGGTTGCTTTAGGGTGTATAATACACGTCTTTAACTTATCACAATTTACCTTTAAGTAATATTATACTTCACTTTCTCTCTTCCCAGCCTTTATGTCATTGTCGTTATATATTGTATTTCTACATGTTATAAAAGCAAACATACATTGTAATTGCTTTTACTTTTAACAGAGAACCAACTTTTAAAATATTTAAAAATTAAGCAACAGTATCTTTCATATTTACCCACATGTTAACAATTTTAGTGCTTTTCGTTCCTTTGTGTACATACAGATTTCCACCTGATATCATTTTCATTATGCCTAAGGGACTTCTTTCAATATTCCTTATAATGTAGTTTTGCTGGTAATTCATTTTTTCAGTTTTTAGATGTCTGACAAAATTCATTTCCTCTTTATTTTTAAAAGATATTTTCACTGAGTATAGAATTCTACATTGACACACTTTTTTTTCTTCCTTTCAGTACCTCAGAGATAATTCTCCACTGTCTTCTGGAATGTATTGTTTTCAGCAAGAAATCTGCTATTGTTCATATCTTTGTTCCTCTGTATGTAATGTATCTTTTTTCCATTTAATTATGATGTGTATCAATATCATTTTATTCGTGTTTCTTATGCTTGGGTTTAGTTGACCTTTTTGAATATATAGGTCTGTCATTTTCAACAAAACTGGAAAATGTTTGGCCATGATTATTCAAACGTTTTTACTGTCCTCCTCTTTTGGTGACTCTATAAGTTACATTAGCTGCTTAAAGTTGTCCCACAGCTCACTGATGCTCTGTTCATTTTTCCTCCAGTCTTTTATCCGTTTTTCATATTGAGTATTTTCTTTTGTGATATATTCAGGTTCACGCATCTTTTCTTCTTCATCGTCTAATCTGTTTTAAATTCTACCCAGAGAAATGTTGTCAGTTATTGCATTTTTTATCTCTAAAAATTTGACTTAGTTTACTTTTATATCATCAGTGTCTCTATTTATGACTCACTCTTTATGCTGTCTTCTTGAATATATGGAATATAGTTATAAAAGCTGTTTTAATGTTCTTGCATACTAATTGTATTATCTGTGTCATTTTTGGATCTTTTTCTATTGATTGATTTTTCTCCTCACGACATGTCATGTTTTCCTGTTTCTTTGCATTTCAGGGAATTTTTGACTGGATGACAGACACTGTGAATTTTATGTTGTTGGATGACAGGTATATTTAAATTCCTATAAATATTCTTGAGGTTTGTTCTGAACCTCAAGTAAGTTACTTGAAAACAGCTTGATTCTACCAAGGCTTGCTTTGAATTTTGCTAGGTAGAACCAGAGCAGCCTTTAGCCTAGGCTTACTTTTCCCTATTACTGAAGCAATACCTTTCTATGTGCTCAATGCCCCATGAATTATGAGGATTTTATATTTTCTCTATGGGAATATTGAATAATTCCAGCCTGGCATGAGTTGCAGAGATTTTTCTGTCTTCTCCTTTTGAGATGTTTTATTTCCTACCTTAGACAGTTTCCTCATGTGCATGTACTAATCAGTACTCAGTCAAAGGCTTAAGGAGGACCCTCTGCAGATATCTGGAGAGCTCTCTGTCTCTTTCTCTTTCCCTCTCTCTCTCTCTCTTTCTCTGGCTCTGGCTCTCTCTCTGGCTCTCTGTTTTCTCTGGTATTCTTTCCTGTGAACTCTAGCCACATTGGCTTCCCAATTCTATTATCTCATCAATTCCAGGAGATGGCTGGTTTCCCTTTCCCTGTGCTGGCAGGTTGGAAGATGTTTCCAGGCAGTAATCTGGAAAAATCATAGAGCCCACCTTGTTTGTTTCCTCCCCCTAAGTGATCACTTTTCTGTGCTGCCTGATGTACAGTATCTGAAAAGTGTTGTTTCATATATTTCATATGGTTTTAAATTTGTTTTTGAGGTAGGAGAATAAATCTGGTGCTTGTTACTCATCTTGGCAGAAGCAGAAGTTGTTGAATAATTTCTTTTTTTTTATTCAAACAAAGTCACAAAAATTATAATCATCCTCATCAGTTCACTCAGTCCCATGTAGTTAATTTTTTTTCATCCTGATCGTTTGTTAGCACTTTTATGAGTTCATCAGTTTTCCATTAGAGTTCTGAAAATACTTATTCATTCAGTTCAGCAGTATAGTCAGTTACCAGAAACCTGTACTTGTCAGAGTCTTTTCCATGAATTCCTTGAAGATGAAACCCTTTTATAGGAACATATTTACAAAAGCATCAGAGTCCACCCAGAACTGTCTGTAAATGACTAGACTTAAAAATGACCATGGTTAAAGATTTGATGAAAGTTCATAATAATGCAATTGACAAGGAAATTTAGTTATTTCTGAGATATACATTTTAAAGTAATAACTAGAATTATGACTTATAACATTATACCAGAATGTATAAGATTTTTAGAAATTCCATGTAATGTGTGAAATATTTATATTAACATATTTCCATACAAATAACCCAAGGAAAGTTTAGTATTAGTTGTGTTTGTTTGTTTGTTTTTTTATACTGCAGGTTCTTATTACTCATCAGTTTTATACACATCAGTGTATACATGTCAATCCCAATCGCCCAATTCAGCACACCACCATCCCCACCCCACCGCGGTTTTCCCGCCTTGATGTCCATACGTTTGTTCTCTACATCTGTGTCTCAACTTCTGCCCTGCAAACTAGTTCCTCTGTACCATTTTTCTAGGATCCACATACATGCGTTAATGTGCGATATTTGTTTTTCTCTTTCTGACTTACCTCACTCTGTATGACAGTCTCTAGGTCCATCCACGTCTCAACAAATAACTCAATTTTGTTCCTTTTTATGGCTAATATTGCACTGTATATATGTACCACAACTTCTTTATCCATTCATCTGTCGATGGGCATTTATGTTGCTTCCATGATGTGGCTATTGTAAATAGTGCTGCAAGGAACATTGGGGTGCATGTGTCTTTTTGAATTATGTCTTTCTCTGGGTATATGCCCAGTAGTGGGATTGCTGGATCATATGGTAATTCTATTTTTAGTTTTTTAAGGAACCTCCATACTGTTCTCCATAGTGGCTGTATCAATTTACATTCCCACCAACAGTGCAAGAGGGTTCCCTTTTCTTCACACCCTCTCCAGCATTTGTTGCTTGTAGATTTTCTGATGACCATTCTAACTGGTGTGAGGTGATACCTCATTGTAGTTTTGATTTGCATTTCTCTAATAATTAGTAATGTTGAGCAGCTTTTCATATGCTTCTTGGCCATCTGTATGTCTTCTTTGGAGAAATGTCTATGTAGGTCTTCTGCCCATTTTAGGATTGGGTTGGTTGTTTCTTTAGTATTAAGCTGCATGAGCTGTTTATATATTTTGGAGATTAATCCTTTGTCCGTTGATTCATTTGCAAATATTTTCTCCCATTCTGAGGGTTGTCTTTTCATCTTGTTTATGGTTTCCTTTGCTGTGCAAAAGCTTTGAAGTTTAATTAGGTCCCATTTGTTTATTTTTGTTTTATTTCCATTACTCTAGGAGGTGGATTAAAAAAGATCTTGCTGTGATTTATGTCAAACAGTGTTCTTCCTATGTTTTTCTCTAAGAGTTTTATAGTGTTTGGTCTTACATTTAGGTCTCTAATCCATTTTGAGTTTATTTTTGTGTATGGTGTTAGGGAGTGTTCTAATTTCATTCTCTTACATGTAGCGGTCCAGTTTTTCCAGCACCACTTATTGAAGAGACTGTCTTTTCTCCATTGTATATCTTTGCCTCCTTTGTCATAGATTAGTTGACCATAGATGCGTAGGTTTATCTCTGGGCTTTCTATCTTGTTCCATTGATCTATGTTTCTGTTTTTGTGCCAGTACCATATTTTCTTGATTACTGTAGCTTTGTAGTATGGTCTGAAGTCAGGGAGTCTGATTCCTCCAGCTCCGTTTTTTTCCCTCAAGACTGCTTTGGCTCTTCGGGGTCTTTTGTGTCTCCATACAAATTTTAAGATGATTTGTTCTAGTTCCATAAAAAATGCCATTGGTAGTTTGATAGGGATTGCATTGAATCTGTAGATTGCTTTGGGTAGTATAGTCATTTTCACAATATTGATTCTTCCAATCCAAGAACATGGTATATCTCTCCATCTGTTGGTACCACCTTTAATTTCTTTCATCAGTGTCTTATAGTTTTCTGCATACAGTTCTTTTGTCTCCCTTGGTTGGTTTCTTCCTAGGTATTTTATTCTTTTTGTTTCATCATTAGTGTATAGGTATGCAAGAGATTTCTGTGCATTAATTTTGTATCCTGCAACTTTACCAAATTCATTGATTAGCTCTAGTAGTTTTCTGTTGGCATTTTTAGGATTCTCCATGTATAGTATCATGTCAACTGCAAACAGTGACAGTTTTACTTCTTTTTTTCCAATTTGTATTCCTTTTATTTCTTTTTCGTTTCTGATTGCTGTGGCTAAAACTTCCAAAACTATGTTGAATAATAGTGGTGAGAGTGGACATCCCTGTCTCATTCCTTATCTTAGAGGAAATGCTTTCAGTTTTTCACCATTGAGAATGATGTTTACTGTGGGTTTGTCATATATGGCCTTTATTATGTTGAGGTAGATTCCCTCTATGCCCACTCTCCGGAGAGTTTTTATCATAAATGGGTGTTGAATTTTGTCAAAAGCTTTTTCTGCATCTATTGAGATGATCATATGGTTTTTATTCTTCAATTTGTTAATATGGTCTATCACATTGATAGATTTGCATATATTGAAGAATCCTTGCATCCCTGGGATAAATCCCACTTAATCATGGTGTATGATCCTTTTACTGTGCTGTTAGATTCTGTTTGCTAGTATTTTTGCATCTATATTCATCAGTGATATTGGTCTGTAATTTTCTTTTTTTGTAGTATCTTTGTCTGGGATTGGTATCAGGGTGATGGTGGCCTCATAGAACGAGTTTGGGAGTGTTCCTTCCTCCGCAATATTTTGGAAGAGTTTGAGAAGGTTGGGTGTTAGCTCTTCTCTAAATGTTTGATAGAATTCACCTGTGAAACCATCTGTTCCTGGACTTCCGTTTGTTGGAAGATTTTTTTTTTTTTTTTTTTTTTTGCAGTACGCGGGCTTCTCACTGCCGTGGCCTCTCCTGTTGTGGAGCATAGGCTCCGGACACGCAGGCTCAACGGCCATGGCTCACAGGCCCAGCCACTCCGCGGCATGTGGGATCTTCCCGGACCGGGGCACGAACCCGTGTCCCCTGCTTTGGCAGGCAGACTCTCAACCACTGCATCACCAAGGAAGCCCTGTTAGAAGATTTTTAATCATAATTTCCATTTCATTACTTGTGATTCGTCTGTTCATATTTTCCGTTTCTTCCTGGGTCAGTCTTGGAAGATAATACCTTTCTAAGAATTTGTCCATTTCTTCCAGGTTGTCCATTTTATTGGCATAGAGTTGCTTGTAGTAGTCTCTTAGGATGCTTTGTATTTCTGTGTTGTCTGTTTTAACTTCTCCTTGTTCATTTCTAATTTTATTGATTTGAGTTCTCTCTCTTTTTTTCTTGATGAGTTTGATTAATGGTTTATCAATTTTGTTTATCTTCTCAAAGAACCAGCTCTTAGTTTTATTGATCTTTGCTATTGTTTTCTTTGTTTCTATTTCATTTATTTCTTCTCTGATCTTTATGATTTCTTTCCTTCTGCTAACTTTGGGTTTTGTTTGTTCTTCTTTCTCTAGTTCCTTTAGGTGTAAGGTTAGATTGCTTACTTGAGATTTTTCTTGTTTCTTGAGGTAGGCTTGTATAGCTATAAAATTCCCTCTTAGAACTGCCATTGCTGCATCCCATAGGTTTTGGATCGTCGTGTTTTCATTGTCATTTGTCTCTAGGTAGTTTTTGATTTCCTCTTTGATTTCTTTAGTGATCTCTTGGTTCTTTAGTAACGTATTGTTTAGCCTCCACGTGTTTGTGTTCTTTACGTTTTTTTCCCTGTAATTCATTTCTAATCTCATAGTGTTGTGGTCAGAAAAGATGCTTGATATGATTTCAATTTTCTTAAATTTACTGAGGCTTGATTTGTGACCCAAGATATGATCTATCATGGAGAATGTTCCGTGCGCACTTGAGAAGAAAGTGTAATCTGCTGTTTTTGGATGGAATGTCCTATAAATAATAATTAAATCTATCTGGTCTACTGTGTCATTTAAAGCTTCTGTTTCCTTATTTATTTTCGTTTTGGATGATCTGTCCATTGGTGTAAGTGAGGTGTTAAAGTCCCCCACTATTATGGCCTTACTTTCGATTTCCTCTTTTATAGCTGTTAGCAGTTGCCTTATATGTTTAGGTGCTCCTATGTTGGATGCATATATATTTATAATTGTTATATCTTCTTCCTGGATTGATCCCTTGATCATTATTTAGTGTCCTTCCTTGTCTCTTGTAACATTTTTTATTTTAAAGTCTATTTTATCTGATATGAGTATAGCTACTCCAGCTTTCTTTTGATTTCCATGTGCATGGAATATCTTTTTCCATCCCCTCACTTTCAGTCTGTATGTGTCCCTAGGTCTGAAGTGGGTCTCTTGTAGACAGCATATATATGGGTCTTGTTTTTGTATCCATTCAGCAAACCTCTGTCTTTTGGTTGGAGCATTTAATGCATTCACGTTTAAGGTAATTATCGATGTGTATGTTCCTATGACCATTTTCTTAATCGTTTTGGGTTTGTTTTTGTAGGTCCTTTTCTTCTCTTGTGTTTCCCACCTAGAGAAGTTCCTTTAGCATTTGTTGTAGAGCTGGTTTGGTGGTGCTGAATTCTCTTAGCTTTTGCTTGTCTTTAAAGCTTTTGATTTCTCCATCGAATCTGAATGAGATCCTTGCTGGGTGGAGTGATCTTGTTTGTAAATTCTTCCCTTTCATCACTTTAAGTATATCATGCCACTCCCTTCTGGCTTGTAGAGTTTCTGCTGAGAAATCAGCTGTTAACCTTATGGGAGTTCCCTAGTATGTTATTTTTCGTTTTTCCCTTGCTGCTTTCAATAATTTTTCTTTTCTTTAATTTTTGCCAGTTTGATTACTGTGTGTCTCAGCATGTTTCGCCTTGGGTTTATACTGTATGGGACTCGTGCACTTCCTGGACTTGGGTGGCTGTTTCCTTTCCCATGTTAGGGACGTTTTTGACTATAATCTCTTCAAATATTTTCTCAGGTCCTTTCTCTCTTCTCCTTCTGGGACCCCTATAATGCAAATGTTGTTGCATTTAATGTTGTCCCAGAAGTCTCTTAGGCTGTCTTCATTTCTTTTCATTCTTTTTTCTTTATTCTGGTCTGCAGCAGTGAAATCCACCATTCTGTCTTACAGGTCACTTATCCGTTCTTCTGCCTCAGTTATTCTGCTATTGATTCCTTCTAGTGTAGTTTTCATTTCAGTTATTGTGTTGTTCATCTCTATTTGTTTGTTCTTTAATTCTTCTAGGTCT